>NC_057798.1:357940631-358042388 GCF_018294505.1 Triticum aestivum | reverse complement strand
GAACCGAGTAGACTACTAGGCCACCTCAGGGAAACTTGAGGGTTGGTTTTACTCGTAGGATGTCTCATATGGTGTGCCCTGAGAACAAGATATGTGCAGCTCCTATCGGGATTTGTCGGCACAGTCAGGTGGTCTTGCTGGTCTTGTTTTACCATTGTCGAAATGTCTTGTAACCGGGATTCTGAGTCTGATCGGGTTGTTCCGGGAGAAGGAATATCCTTTGTTGATCGTGAGAGCTTGTGATGGGCTAAGTTGGGACACCCCTGTAGGATATAAACTTCCGAGAGTCGTGCCAGCGGTTATGTGGCAGATGGGAATTTGTTAATATCCGGTTGCAGAGAACTTGACACTTGACTTAATTAAAATGCATCAATCGCGTGTGTAACTGTGATGGTCTCTTTTCGAGTGGGTCGAGAAGAGAACACAGTGGTGTTATGCTTGACTGTAAGTAGTTCAGGATCACTTCTTGATTATTACTAGTTTGTGACCGTTTGCGCAACTTCTCATCTTATTATCGTATTCGTACGTTAGGCACCATATCATGCTTAGTTGCTGCTGCAACCTCACCACTTAACCATTCCATCCCCTTTAAGATTTGCTAGTCTTGATACCCATGGTAATGGGATTGCTGAGTCCTCGTGGCTCACAGATTACTACAACAACAGTTGTAGGTACAGGTAATGTGATGATCATGATGTGAGAGCGATGCTTGCTTGTTGTGAGTTCTTCTTCTGCTTCGTCGTTCAGGCGATATGTTCTTGTTCGGCAGCCTGGGCTAGCAGGGTGGATGTTGTTTGACTTTCTGTTTGTGTTTTATCTGTAGTCGGATGATGCTCTGATATATGATGTTGTTGTATTCATGTGGCATTGTATGCCTTTTGTATGTATCCCCAACTATTATGTAACGGTATGATGTAATGATATCCACCTTGCAAAAGCGTCTCCAATATGTGCTTCTATCCTTGGTCGGGCATTCCAGTTCCTTTAGGATAGGTCGCATATTGGGCGTGACATCCATCCACCTCGACGGCTCCGCTACCCATGGCCTCCAATGGTGCAGGGGGTGCAGAGACACGCGAGGGCACGAACACTGCTGGGGATATGGTCAGAGAAGGCGGCACCACCACCATTCCGCCCTCGGCTGACACAAGGGCCGGAGATATGAGAGGAGAACAACATCAGCAACACCTCTACGACCACACTCTGCCCGCTGATGGGCGCAACCACAGCGATGGCGCTCGGTCTGGGGCGAGCCACCGCCTTCCGGCTGTCCTTACCGCAGGCAGGACCACTGCGTGTGCGCTCTCCCTAGGATGGGGCGCCCGAGCCGATGCGCCCAACGGAGCTGATGGCCCTCGAGTGCCTCCACCTCACCACCCTATAGCCAAGCACAGCCTCGGAGGCCATGGCGCGGGCTCAGCTACTGCTGAGGTTTCCACCCGCGGTGGAGCAGATGTTTGAATTGTGTGCCTCCATCCAAAGTCTGCTCGGTTTCGCAGAAGCCGAGGGCTCACGACGAGCTGCCCCGCCGCAAATTCCCCAAGTGACGGCAACGGCCCATCATGATGCTCGTACAGAGGGAGCCATCCCCACGGTGCAGTCCCCGCCACGGCAGCCGGTAGGGGCGCGGCCAAATCAAGACCCTGATGACGTCTAAATGGCCTCTTTTGATCCTCAAGCATGTCCAGGCAAATGGTGAACCCCAAAATATAGGCGAAGAGGAGACGTGTGCCTCGTCGAGCAACGCAACAGCAACCTCCTCTGAGCCGACGGGCGCGACGGCCCCGACATCGACGAGCCCACTCTTGGTGTTGGTCAGCCCCTGCCCTTCAAGGTTGGCTACCCTGCATTCACCCGTGAGCTGCGGCAAGTTTGTTGGTCGTTCGTTCGCACGTTCAAGCCATAGATACCTGAGAAGTACGGCAGGAGGTTGAACCCGACACAGTTCATGAGCATCTACACCATCGCTGTTTGATGACCCACAAGTATAGGGGATCTATCGCAGTCCTTCCGATAAGTAAGAATTTTGAACCCAACGAGGAGCAGAAGGAAATGACAAGCGGTTTTCAGTAAGGTATTCTCTGCAAGCACTGAAATTATCGATAACAGATAGTTTTGTGACAAGGTAATTCGTAACAGGTAACAAGTAACAAAGTAACTAAGGTGCAGCAAGGTGGCCGAATCCTTTTTTTGTAGCAAAGTACAAGCCTAGACAAACTCTTATATAAAGTAAAGCGCTGTTGAGGACACATGGGAATTTCTGTCAAGCTAGTTTTCATCATGCTCATATGATTCGCGTTCGTTACTTTGATAATTTGATATGTGGGTGGACCGGTGGTTGGGTACTGGCCTTCCTTGGACAAGCACGCCACTTGTGTTTAACCCCCCTCGCAAGCATCCACAACTATGAAAGAAGAACTCAGGTAAACCTAACCATAGCATGAAACATATGGATCCAAATCAGCCCCTTACGAAGCAACGCATAAACTAGGGTTTATGCTTCTGTCACTCTAGCAACCCATCATCTAGTTATTACTCCCCAATGCCTTCCCCTAGGCCCAAATCATGGTGAAGTGTCATGTAGTCGACGTTCACGTAACACCACTAGAGGAAAGACAACATACATCTCATCGAAATATCGAACGAATACCAAATTCACATGATTACTTATAACAAGACTTCTCCCATGTCTTCAGGAACAAACATAACTACTCACAAATCATATTTGTATTCATGATTAGAGGGCTATTAATATGCATAAAGGATCTGAACATATGATCTTCCACCGCATAAACAAACTAGCATCAACTACAAGGAGTAATCAACACTACTAGCAAACAACATGTACCAACTTGAGGTTTGAGACAAAGATCCGAGACAAGAGATGAACTAGGGTTTGAGAGGAGATGGTGCTGGTGAAGATGTTAATGGATATTGAGCTCCTCTCAATGAGAGGATCGATGGTGATGACGATGGCGACGATTTCCCACTCACGGAGGGATGTTTCCCCGGCAGAACAGCTCTGCCAGAGCCCTAGATTGGTTCCGCCCAGGTTCCCCTCGAGACTGCGGCGCTTCGTCCCGAAAGCTTCCCTGTGATTTTTTCAGGGCAAAAGACACCATTTAGTAGAAGATGGGCATCGGGGGCCTGCCTGGCGGCCCATGAGGCAAGGGGCGGGCCCAGGGGGTAGGGCGCGCCCTCCACCCTTGTGGCTGTTGGGTGGCCCCCCTCTGGTGCTTTCATCGCCCAATATTTTTAATATATTCCAAAACTGACTTTCATGGAGTTTCAGGACTTTTGGAGTTGCGTAGAATAGGTCTCTAATATTTGCTCCTTTTCTGGCCCAGAATTCCAGCTGCCGGCATTCTCCCTCTTCATGTAAACCTTGTAAAATAAGAGAGAAAAGGCATAAGTATTGTGACATAATGTGTAGTAACAGCCGATAATGCAATCAATATCGATATAAAAGCATGATGCAAAATGGATGTATCAACTCCCCCAAGCTTAGACCTTGCTTGTCCACAAGCGAAAAGCCGATACCAAAAAATATGTCCACATGTTTAGAGATAGAGGTGTCGATAAAATGAAATACAGACATGAGGGCATCATGTTCATCTTTGGAACAACAACATAAATTGTCATATGATTTCTTATGCTAAAGTAACAATCTATTCACAATGTAAAGTATGAATCAGAAATGTGACGCCCCCGATTCAATCGTACACTAATCATGCACGCAAACGTGTATGATCAAGATCAGGGACTCACGGGAAGATAACACAACACAACTCTAAAAGTAAAATAAGTCATACAAGCATCATATTACAAGCCAGGGGCCTCGAGGGCACGAAAACAAGTGCTCGAACATAAACGAGTCAGCGGAAGCAACAATATCTGAGTACAGACATAAGTTAAACAAGTTGCCATAAGATGGCTAGCACAAACTAGGATACAGATCGATAGAGGCGCAGGCCTCCTGCCTGGGATCCTCCTAAACTACTCCTGCTCGTCGTCAGCGGCCTGCACGTAGTAGTAGGCACCTCCAGTGTAGTTGGAGTCGTCGTCGATGGTGGTGTCTGGCTCCTGGGCTCCAGCGTCTGGTTGCGGCATCCGGGAAGAAGAGGGAAAAGGGGGAAAAGAGGGAGCAAAGCAACTGTGAGTACTCATCCAAAGTACCCGCAAGCAAGGATCTGCACTACATATGCATGGGTATATGTGTAAATAGGCAATATCGGTGGACTGAACTGCAGAATGCCAGGATAATATGGGGATAGCTAGTCCTATCGAAGACTACGCTTCTGGCAGCCTCCGTCTTGCAGCATGTAGAAGAGAGTAGATTGAAGTCCTCTAAGTAGCATCACATAGCATAATCGTCGCCCTATGGAAAAGCGATCACCCGGTTGTCTGTGGAACTTGCCTGGGTGTGTTTTATTAAGTATACGGTTCTAGTTGTCATAAGGTCAAGGTACAACTCCGGGTAATCCTTTTACCGAGGGACACGGCTATTAGAATAGATAAACTTCCCTACAGGGATGCACCACATAACCCAACACGCTAGATCCCATTTGGCCGGACACCATTTCCTGGGTCATGCCTGGCCTCGGAAGATCAACACGTCGCAGCCCCACCTAGGCACAACAGAGAGGTCAGCACGCCGGTCTAAATCCTATGCACGCAGGGGTTTGGACCCATCACCCATTGCACACCTGCATGTTGCGTACGCCGCCGGTGAGCAGACCTAGCAACCTTCATTACAAAGGAAGGTGCATTACGCGGTCCAACCCGGCGTGCGCCGCTCAGTCGCTGACGTCAAGAAGGCTTCAGCTGATACCACGACGTCGAGTGACCATAATTGTTCCCGCGTAGTTGTTTAGTGCGTATAGGCCAGTGGCCAGACTCAAATCAAATACCAAGATCTCATTAAGCGTGTTATTATGAAGTAACCGCAGACGCCGACCAGGGCCAGGCCCACCTCTCGCCTCGGTGGTCTCAACCTGCCCTGTCGCTTCGCCACAAAGATCCACACAGAGGGTCGTCGGGATAAATGTCCTTTCAGCCCCCAATCGGTGAATCACTCGTGGGTAGTCAACGAGGCGACCCGACTTTAGTCACCATCTGTATAGTATGTATATATGTATAGTATATGCCCATGATCACCTCCCGAGTGATCACGGCCCGATCGTATAGCAAGGCAAACTGACAAGAATGTAGGGCCAATGATGATAAACTAGCATCCTATACTAAGCATTTAGGAATGTCGGTAAGGTATCAATGACTATAGAAATAATGACAGGCTATGCAACAGAATAGGAGTAACCGAACAGTAACATGCTACACTACTCTAATGCAAGCATTAGAGAGAAGTATAGGCGATATCTAGTGATCAAGGGGGGGCTTGCCTGGTTGCTCTGGCAAGGAGGGGTCGTCAACTCTGTAGTCGTGCTGGGTAGCAGCGGCGTTGGTCTCGGTGTCTAGCGAGAGAAGGGGGGGAAGAAACAGTAAATACAATGCAAACATAAGCATGACGATGCATGACATGACAATGAGCGGTGTTAGGTGTGCCCTAACGCGGTAGTAGGTGATACCGGCAAAAGGGGGAAACATCCGAGAAAGTATCCCCGGTGTTTCGCGTCTCCGGACAGATGAACCGGAGGGGGAAAGTTGCGTGTTCGATATGTTAGGTATGTGTGGCGGGCGAACGGGCTGCGTATCCGGATTCTCTCGTCGTTCTAAGCAACTTTCATGTAGAAAGTATTTTCACCCGAGTTACGGATTATTTTATATGATTTTCTAAAGTTTTAAACATTTACTGATTTTAATTATTTATTTAAATCCAACATTATCGAGAATAGTGAACGATGATGCAAGCATGACATCAAAGTTATGTCAGCAGGAAAAATGGTCGGTTGACCAGTCAAAACAGACATGTTGATGAGGACATGACTACCTTGGATATGACCAAAAATATTGCATATATGCATATTTGTCAGGTGATTTCTAGTGCAAACTACTCAATAATCTATTTATGTTATCCAGAACAAAAATACTTCACACACTTTTGTGTTTTGTCTAATTGCAGGTGTATGGGACATTTGTACAATCCACATATGAAGATAAGGAAGAAAGATATGTTTATTTGCTGTCCAAAAAGTTCTCTCACGTCACTTTTGGCCCAAGAGAAGATAGAGTCCAAGTCTCTCACGTTCTGGATTCAGATTCGGACTGCATAGACACACCCGACTCAAAACGCACACAAGTTTTTCATACGGACTCCGAATTGGGTGATTCTTTTTTTGTTGGAAACTAGATTTCGTGCACTTTCCAACCCAATTGGAATCACCTTCAAATTCGTCCGGAGCGTTGAGTTGTTGACGAAACAATATGATGCTGCAGCAGAATCCGAGTCAAACTACAAGTCCAAAGGTGTTACATCACCTCCACTTGGGCCCATTGGCCTTGTACGACCTAGATTTAGTTTTAGGCTGCCTTGGGACGTCCTCCCACCTCCTTGGCCTCCACCCCTTGCTCCTATATAAGTAGATCCATCTAGTAGCTTTTCCTTGGGATTTGTTTAGTTAAAAGTTAGCCATTGCAACTTCGTGTACTTCGTTTGTGTCCAACGACCAGACCAAGACCGCTTCCGGATCCCCACCATTATCAATACTTCATATATATTTGCAATATTCAGATTGCTTTATCATATTTTTGCTCGTTCTTCGATTGCTTGCAGGAATAGACCTTCGTGGTCAGGCTGACCGTGCTTCCAGCATCGTCAGTAACCTCAGGAGATTGGTTTAGCGATTGCTAAGGCGCAACGTCGTGCACGTTTGTAGTCGGATCGTCAAAGTCGTCTCCACCAAATCGATAGTTATCATCTCATCGAAAGATCGGCACCCTCGCGTCTATCAAGTGGTATCAGTTTTCAGGTTGCTCGGTGAGAATTTCCAGTTTTTCTTAGATTAGATTTATTTTCTTACCTATTGTCCAAGAAAAAGCCACAAAAAAAGTTAGATCTGTTCATCTTTTATCCAAGCCAGTCTGAGCCTTTGCAATTTTCTATTCATTGCTTGCATAGTTGAATTATCGGTTGCATCGTCGTGTCAGTTGCTGGTCTTAGTGTATAGTTCCTTTAGAGTTTCGAGTTCTGTTCACATTAGTCACGCCGCCGCTGCATCATTATCCGTTCCGCTGTCCACCATCCCATCTATTAATTTCCACCACGTGCTATGCAATGTTCATTGTCATAATCATAGTTGAGGTCATTCACATCTTCGCCTGATCCAATCTGCATCTTATCTAGTTTGTCTTGGAAAGAGGGAGAAAAAAAAGATAGAGAGAAAAAAGAGAAAAAAAGGAAAGAAAAAGAGAGAGAAGAAAAAAAAAGCGTGAGAAAAAAAAGAGAGAAGAAAAAAATTGGATCTATCTAGAATCAATCTCGTACCTGAATTCGGAGTGGAATCTGTTTTGCGCACTGTTCAGTAAAACGGGTGTATCTTCCTCATACGAAGTCCGAATTGAGTGATTCTTTTTGCATTGGAAAGCTTGAGTTAGTAGCAAACTTTTCAAGAGGAAATTTGAAGAGAGAGTTGTTATATATCCTGCTTGGCAGTTGTTTTTCATCATTATCTTCACTGCCATTGTGATCTTCACTTATATCTTGCTGTCAAGAGCTACTTAGTATCCTTCATTGGTGCTAGTTGTGCTACGCCGTGACCTTATTAGTGTTCTAGGCTCGCGTCTCTAGTCCGGTCTAGCCTAGGACCAGCACAATACCGTCGTTGAGCGTTTATTCAACATTGCATCTTTGAATTGATTATTGCTAATCTTTTGCTACCATATATAGCCAACCCAGCTCCACATATTTCTACACCGTGTATACGTACGCTCCCCTGGCAATCGCTTTACTCAATATTCGGAGTTACTTGACATCACTGGTTGCCGATCACCGCCTGCTGCATGGTAAGAACTTGTAAGACATTGATATTTGCTTTACTGTGAGCGTTTTACCACCACATCTTAGTAGTTATAGGAACATTATTTTTGGGTTTTGTTTCTTGTTCTACTAATCATGACAGGATCCAGAGTCAATTCATGGGCTTTGTCGATCGCGGGAGACGTGCCACCACCTTTGCAAATACCACAACCGTCACGAGAGGTGCACAAACATCCAAATGCACATGATCAGGTTAATGTATCTATACCACCATTTAATGGCCGTTTTAAACCTACTTTATATATTGAATGGGAGTTCGACATAAAAAATATATTTGCTTCCCATAATTTCGATGAACATAAAAAGGTTAAGGTTACGGTTGGCTCTTTCACTGGTTATGCTTTGGTTTGGTGGAGTGAATATTGTCGGTTACACCCTGATTATATACCTACTACTTGGGATGATTTGAAACCTGCCATGCGACATACTTTCGTCCCTGCTTATTATACTCGTGACATGATTAAGAAGTTGCAACACTTAAAACAAGGTAGTGAAACTGTAACAAAATATTATGATGATTTACAAACTACCTTGTTGCATTCCTCTTTAGAAGAAAGTGAAGATGATTTTATGGATAGATTTTGGGGAGGATTAAACCGTGATATTCAAGAGATAATAATTCATGAAGAGTGTTATCCTATGGACCATTTGTTTCATCTTGCTTGCAAAGCTGAACAGGAAATAAAACGACGTGTTGGCCACGAGGAGAACAAGCGCACGATGCACATTCCAAGAGTTGATATGATTGTTCCTTCAACTACTAAGCATACTATGACAACCACATCCGTTGTTGTCAGGACTACATCACCTCCACCATGTGACACATCGCCCCCGAGAGTGGCTACATCATCTGAGTTGATCATAAGAGGTAATGACAAAGGTACTGATCTTCCATCTCTACATGAGAATGATGAATGCCTTGTCAATTTGAATGCACCATCTGATGAGCTACCCACTACTTTGATCACACCACCTATTTTAGAGGACTACGTTGATAATTTGACTTTGCCATGTGATCAAACAACTGAAATACCAACAATTTTGAGTGCACCCATTGAATTAACTATTGATGCAAATAAACCAATGTTTAATCATTTTGATATGACCTCTAATCTTGGTGATGATTCTGTGTTGAATGACTTATTGCATGTTTGCGTATTTAAGCATGTTGTAGCATGTAAATTTGATGCAAGTAAGGTTTATTCACCAATGTTGGGATGGTTTAATGATGAACATTATCAATCTTTTGAAATGAATAAGAGCTTCACTTATATGTGCAAACTGAGTTGCAATATTTTCATGCCTTCTACTTCTTGTGCTAATTTTTTGGCTTTAGATTTTATGAACTATGCAAGTTACTCATCTATTCATGTGTCATATAAGCAAAAATCAAGGGAAGTAAAAATGGATGACATATACATATACAACATGTACACCTTGTCTCTTTTGTTAGCCACATTTCAGATTAAGCAACGCCGAGGACGGCTTTATTTTCAAGAAGGGGAGGATGATGAGGACATGACTACCTTGGATATGACCAAAAATATTGCATATATGCATATTTGTCAGGTGATTTCTAGTGCAAACTATTCAATAATCTATTTATGTTATCCAGAACAAAAATACTTCACACACTTTTGTGTTTTGTCTAATTGCAGGTGTATGGGACATTTGTACAATCCACATATGAAGATAAGGAAGAAAGAGATGTTTATTTGCTGTCCAAAAAGTTCTCTCACGTCACTTTTGGCCCAAGAGAAGATAGAGTCCAAGTCTCTCACGTTCTGGATTCAGATTCGGACTGCACAGACACACCTGACTCAAAACGCACACAAGTTTTTCATACGGACTCCGAATTGGGTGATTCTTTTTTTGTTGGAAACTAGATTTCGTGCACTTTCCAACCCAATTGGAATCACCTTCAAATTCGTCCGGAGCGTTGAGTTGTGGATGAAACAATCTGATGCTGCATCAGAATCCGAGTCAAACTACAAGTCCAAAGGTGTTACATCACCTCCACTTGGGCCCATTGGCCTTGTACGACCTAGATTTAGTTTTAGGCTGCCTTGGGACGTCCTCCCACCTCCTTGGCCTCCACCCCTTGCTCCTATATAAGTAGATCCATCTAGTAGCTTTTCCTTGGGATTTGTTTAGTTAAAAGTTAGCCATTGCAACTTCGTGTACTTCGTTTGTGTCCAACGACCAGACCAAGACCGCTTCCGGATCCCCACCATTATCAATACTTCATATATATTTGCAATATTCAGATTGCTTTATCATATTCTTGCTCATTCTTCGATTGCTTGCAGGAATAGACCTTCGTGGTCAGGCTGACCGTGCTTCCAGCATCGTCAGTAACCTCAGGAGATTGGTTTAGCGATTGCTAAGGCGCAACGTCGTGCACGTTTGTAGTCGGATCGTCAAAGTCGTCTCCACCAAATCGATAGTTATCATCTCATCGAAAGATCGGGACCCTCGCGTCTATCACATGTGGGTCCAGTAGGACCCACATGTCATTGTCAGGGGCACTAACAGGGGAGTTTAGACTAACTAAATGGGTTAATTAGCCGGCGGGGCCTAGTAGTCAGTCAGAGATTAAGGTTTTAATTAACTAATTTAATTAATTAGCAATTTATCTATTTACAAAAATGTTTTAAACAACACAGGCCCACATGTCAGTGGCCGTAGCTGCCACATCAGCACAGTTGACTTGGTCAACATGGCCAGTTGGGGCCCCTAGGCCCACACACAGTGACCCAGGTGTGGCCCGAGGTGTGCCAGCTCAGCGACGCCGCCAGAGTAGCTCCGGCGAGCTCGTGCGCAGTGGCTGAACGCCGGCGAGCGTCGGCATTCACCTACGGGGCACCAAATAGAGCGCCGTCTCTTGCGTTCAAATGAGGAGAGTTCCCTGCGTCTATCTATGCTATCAGAACGCGCGGGGGTGGCCGGAAACAATGCCGGCGACAAGCACGGCGGGCGGCAGTTCTGGCGCGGATGGGGATCGTGCGTCAGGCCGTTCGAATGATGCGTGTTTGGGATCAAACAGACGAGCGTGTCGAGGCGCGTCGAACGGTGGAGGGGGCTTTGGTGGAAACGACCGGAGACAATGGTGGCGAGCGGGGGAGCGGACGCCGGTGTGCGGGCGTTAGTGGATCCAGCGCTAGGGGGCACGGGAAGGCATGTGCGCGGGTGCGTTGGGTTCCTGGAAGCACCAGGAACACGATGTCGTGCTCAGGCGAGCACGACGGAGATCATGGCCACGGCGACGAGGCGATCTGCGGTGACGGGCTCATGGCAACGGCGACGAGGTGGCTACGGTGCGCGAGGGTCCTAACAAGGAGGAGCAGGAGGCGGAGGGGCTCACCGTGCGGCACACAAGATGGCCCGTGGTAGTTTAGGAGCAGCAGGGGGCGTCGCTGGAGTTGGGGAAGAATGGCGGCGACCGGAGATGTGGAAGAAGGGGACCATTGCAGCAGCGCCTCCGAGCTCCAGCTGCGGCCCCCGGTCAAAGAGGAAGACGATGGCGGAGGCGACAGACACGTGGGTGAGGCGAGGCGATGGCTGCAGCCGCATGACTTACGACGGTGAGTCCATGGCGGCACTTGGATACGGTGGAAAAGGAGGAGTGGCGAGGTGGATCTGAGGGGAGAGGGGGAGGCCGAGAGGGAGCGCGGTGTGGAGTGGGGAGGAGACCCGAGGAGGCGCGGCGCTGGCGATCTTATCCCCTCGGCAGGGTCGGCGAGGTGGTGCGACGGGGACGCGCCCCTGTTCCTCCTGTTCATGGCGCGGTCGGGGGAACAGGGCGTGGGGAAGGAGGCGACCAGGGTTACGAGGGGAGTGGGCCGACCCGGCTGGGCCGGTTTGGCTGTTGGCTAGCTGGGCCAGATGGCCCGGGAGGGCTTGGGGGGGTTTCTTTTCTCCTTTGGTTTTATTTTCACTTTTT
The DNA here is from genome assembly GCF_018294505.1 of Triticum aestivum. Taxonomy (NCBI): domain Eukaryota; kingdom Viridiplantae; phylum Streptophyta; class Magnoliopsida; order Poales; family Poaceae; genus Triticum; species Triticum aestivum. The sequence goes on along the minus strand of NC_057798.1, from coordinate 358,030,452 downwards.
CATTTTATTTATTTTCTTTTTTGTTTTATTTCATTTAAAAATATTTAGGCACTTTCTAAAAAATTGTTTTCTCCACAATAATTACTAGTGCAATATTTGGCACCCACCGAACATTTTTGTTTCAAGGTCTGAAAACTTTTGCTGTTTGACATATTTTGAATTGATTTTTGAATCGGTTTTGATCTAACGAAAGATTAGCAACAGTAATGGAGGTGACGTGGCATCATTAGCGGAGTTTCACTGTAGCATAAATATGCGTGCGTTACAAATCTCTTCCACTACAAGAAATCTCGTCCCGAGATTTAGGAGGTAGATGGAAAAAGTGCGGGGTATTCATCACGTAGGTGATCCTCGTGTTCCCAAGTGGCTTCATCTTCAGAATGGTGTGACCATTGGACTTTGAGTAACTGGATCGCCTTCTGACGTGTGCGGCGTTCAGCTTGGTCGAGAATGCGGACCGGATGCTCTTTATAGGAGATGTCTTGTTGCAATTCGAGCACTTCATGATCCACTGCTCGGATTGGGTCACTGAAGCAACGGCGGAGCTATGACACGTGAAACACATCGTGAACCTGAGAAAGGTTCGGCAGGAGCTCCAGTTGATATGCCACTTTTCCACGCCTTTCCAGAATAGTGAATGGGCCAATATAGCGAGGAGCTAGCTTGCCCTTGATCCCGAAGCGGTGAGCACCCTTCATTGGTGTACCTCGAAGATAAGCCTCTTCGCCAAGTTGATAGACCATGTCCTTATCATGACGGTCTTACTGACTCTTTTGACGCGACTAAGCAGTCTTGAGATTCTCGCGAATAATACGGACTTGTTCTTCGGCATGTTGGATAATATCCGGACCGAAGAGTGGACTTTCCCCAGTTTCTGACCAGTTCAGAGGGGTTCAGCACTTTCACCCATATAACACTTCGAAAGGGGCCATCTTCAGACTAGGTTGATAGCTATTATTATAAAAGAACTCAGCATACGGGAGAGATTCCTCCCATTTTTTGCCGAAGGAAATAACACAAGCTCGAAGCATGTCTTTGAGAACTTGGTTAACGCGTTCAACTTGCCCTTGCGACTAAGGATGAAAGGCAGTGCTAAAAGACAGATGAGTCCCCATAGCTTCTTGGAAACTTGCCCAGAATCCTTAAGTGAATAAACTGCCACGGTCTGAACTGATTACCAATGGGATACCGTGAAGTGAGACAATTCTGGACATGTAGAAGGATGCCAGCTGACTAGCAGTTATCGTTTCTTTAACAGCCAGAAAATGTGCAACTTTAGAAAGCCGGTCAATGACAACTAGAATGGCATCATTACCTTTCTGCGATTTGGGAAATCCACTGACGAAGTCCATTTCAACATGGTCCCATTTCCATTCAGGAATAGAGATAGGTTGAAGAGTTCCAGCAGGCCTTTGATGCTCTACTTTGATACGACGACAAACGTCACACTCAGCAACATAACGAGCAATGTCGTGCTTCATATTAGACCACCAGAATCTCTGACAAATGTCTTGGTACATCTTGGTGCTACCGGGATGAATAGACAAAGGTGTATCATGAGCTTCTTTCATAACCCTTGGAGTCAGATTCAGGTTTTCACTCGCACATGGCACCACTAGGCGGCCTTTGAAGTACAAGGCACCATCATCGACAATAGTGAAGAATGAGGGCTTTCCTTCTGAGAGATAGCGTTTAATCTTCTCGACTTCAGAGTCATAATGTTGAATAGTCTTGATATCGCCCACGAGATCTGGCACGACAGCGAGGGTATTTAGAGAACCCTGAGGAACAACACGAAGATTCATCTTTTGAAACTCTGGGGGAGGGGGAGCGAGTGCACCAGGAGGAACAATATGGAGGTTCAGCTTTCTGAATTCTTCAACAAGCGAGGGCTGAACTTTGTGAACCTGGAGGTGGTTGCAGTAAGATTTGCGGCTCAAGGCATCAGCCACTACATTAGCCTTGCCTGGAGTATAGGAGATACCCAAGTTAAAATCTGCAACAGTCTCCATCCATCTCTGCTGACGGAGGTTTAGGTCTGGCTGAGTAAATAGATACTTTAGACTTTGGTGGTCGGTGAAGATCTCGCAACGATTACCAAGAAGGTAATGTCCCCACTGTTTTAGTGCATGTATAACCGCAGCAAGCTCGAGGTCGTGAACTGGATAGTTCTCTTCGTGAGGGCGCAATTTCCGAGAGGCACAAGCAATCACTTTATGCTCCTGCATTAGGACAGTGGCTAGGCCTTGATGTGAAGCATCACTATAGATGACAAAGTCCTTCTTAGTATCTGGAGGAGCAAGCATTAGGGAAGAAGTCAACTTGCCTTTGAGCGCCTGGAAACTTTCCTGACACTTTTCCGTCCACTCAAACTTGACGCCCTTATGAAGCAGGTTAGTCAGAGGTCTAGCAATCTTGGAGAAGTTCTCGACGAATCGATGGCAATAGCTGTCGAGTCCGAGAAAACTTCTTACTTGCTAGACATTCTTCGGAGGAGTCCAATCGAGAATAGCCTGAAATCGCTCACGGTTTACGGTGATACCATCCTTGGAATGACATGCCCAAGATAGGTTACTTCGGGAAGCCAGAATTCGCACTTGGAGAACTTGGCATAGAGTTGATGCTCTCTAAGCTTTTCCAGGACAAGACGAAGATGTTCATAATGTTCTTCTACATTCTTGGAATATACAAGGATATCATCCAGATAAACCACGACAAATTTGTCAAGGTATTCCATAAAGATATAGTTCATCACACGAGAGAAGGTGGCTGGAGCATTGGTTAATCCAAAAGACATGACGGTGTACTCGTATGATCCATAGCGAGTCACAAATGCGGTCTTCGGGATATCTTCTTCACGAACGAGGATCTGATGGTAACCCAACCTAAAGTCAAGTTTAGAGAACACTGATGGACCAGCCAGATGATCATACAAATCATTGATCCGAGGAAGAGGATATTTGTTCTGAATGGTAGCCTTGTTAATAGGCCAGTAGTCTTGGACCAATCGGTTTGTCCCATCTTTCTTCTTGACAAAGAGAGAAGGTGCTCCCCAATGAGAGCAACTTGGGAAAATGAAACCACTTCGAAGAGATTTGTCGATTTCCTCCTTGAGCTCAATGAGTTCAGGCGGCGGCATCTTGTAGGGCCGTTTGGCTATAGGAGTGGTGCCTGGTTTTAAGTCGATGATGAATTTGACAGCTCTAGCAAGGGGAATCCCTGGAAGTTCTTCAGGAAAGACGTCTTGGAATTCGTGAACGACAATAATGTTTTCAATGCCCTCGAGTGGTGCAGCGTTCAATGCATTCAACGCATAAAGCCTTGCCTCGGCATTCTGAACCAGACGAGCATTGTAGCTAATTATTTCATCAGAAGGGTGTAGCAGATGGACGGTCTTAGTGGCGCAAACTATAGAAGCAGTATGCACTTTCAACCAATCCATACCCAGAATGAGGTCGATGTTAGACGACTTCAGGATAATGGGAGAGGCATAGAATTCCAACCCTTCGATTTCAACGGGAACGTTGTGACTAACCATAGAGGTTTGACACTGGCCGGTGGGGTTTTTTACCACTGGTGGAGTGTTTATGACCTCACATTTAAGGTCGTGCTTGTATGCAAAAATCTTCTGACATGAATGAATGCGACACACCGGTATCAAATAAAACGGATGCTGGTACTGAATATATGAGGAGTGTACCCATCACAGTAGCAGGCTGGTCTGGAGCTTCATTGAGGTCAATGTGGTTGGCATGAACACGACCATAAGGCCTGTCATTGTTGTTGCGAGGCTGATTGCTTCCACGGCTACCTGCAGGGAGGGCCAATTGATCCTGGTTCTGAAAGCAGTTCCTGGCAAGTTGACCTGGTTGACCACACTTGTAGCACAAACCACTATTGGGAGTGGGAACAGGAGCTCAGGGAGGTGGAGCTGGAAGCCTTGGCTGCTTAGGTGGTGGAGGCGGCAGACTAGGTGCAGCATAGGACTGCCTTGGAGCAGGTGCAGTTGGATGGTACATGCTGTTGGGAGTCCAGATCCTACGCTTCTGCGAGGGCGGGCCCGAAGATGAGCCTGTGTCACGATTGCGCCTGTGAGAGCTCTGGTGTTCCTGCAAACCAGTCTCGACATTGATGGCCTTATTCACCAAGGTGGCGAAATCGGCAAAGTCATGCACTAGCAATGCGAGCTTGATGTCAGCTTGTAGTCCATCACGGAACTTCTCCTGTCTGCGAGCATCAGTTGCAATGTCTTCTTCAGCCTAGCGGGATAAGTCTAGAAACTCCCGCTGATAAGCTTCCAAAGTTTTGTTGCCCTAGGTGAGGTAGCGGAACTCACGCTTCTTCCGGTCCATGATTCCCTGAGGAATGAAATGGGCACAGAAAGCAGCTTGGAAGTCTGGCCAGGTGATGATGCTTCCTACTGGCAGAGTACGCCTGTGGCTGTCCCACCATTGAGCTATGGGTCCCTTCAGAAAGAAGGAAGCAAAGGTGACATAGCGGGCAGGGGCTACATCAGCAGACTCCATCTCATAGGTGATGTCACGGAGCCAGTCATCAGCATCGAGCGGCTGAGTTGAGCTGCGGTACACGGTTGGGTTGAGTCGCATGAAATCCCGCAGAGTCACTTGGGCTGGCTGCTGGTTCATATTGGGGCGAGGGAACTGAGCCATCATATTCTCCATGAACTGGCGATTCATCTCGAGCTGTTGGACCATACCAGCCATGTACTCAGGCGGTGGTGGGGCGTTGCTGCCACGACCACGGCCACCTAGTCTAACCATCCTGTTAATATATAACAGGGGGTAGTTCAGCATTGAGAAATTTTGCATAGACAAGAATCATTCATGATGGAACATGCATAATGAAAGGAGCACGACAGGTACTACATAGTAGTCGACATAACTTACAAAAGGGGTCGGATATAGAGCTCAGTACACAGAGTTCAGTACACAGAGTTCAGTACATAGACTAAGTCATCATAGACTAAGTCATCGTGGGTTCCATCTGAAAACAAATATATTTCAATGGAGTCAAATGACAACGTGGGTACCATTCAAAATACTATCCTACAGAATAACTATGACTTATCCAACTTTGGGGTGAATGTGGTAATGGGATCCTAATGTTAGAGTTAGTAAATTCGTTTAACCCGAGTAGGAGAGAGTTCAGAGCCCCAGAGTAAAGGTCGAGGAGTAAAATATCCTAACACCACCCAATGGCGATGTGGGCCCGTAAGACTCACATCCATATTAATAAAAGTTTTGTAGTGACTAGACTCGACTGCGGCCAAGGAGTGTGGAAGGGGGACTCCTACAGGCAGTCAGCTCAGATACCAACTTGTGATGCCCCCGATTCAATCATACACTAATCATGCACGCAAACGTGTACGATCAAGATCAGGGACTCACTGGAAGATATCACAACACAACTCTAAAAGTAAAATAAGTCATACAAGCATCATATTACAAGCTAGGAGCCTCAAGGGCTCGAATACAAGTGCTCGAACATAAACTATTCACCGGAAGAAACAATATCTGAGTATAGACATAAGTTAAACAAGCTGCCATAAGATGGCTAGCACAAACTGGGATACAGATCGAAAGAGGCGCACGCCTCCTGCCTGGGATCCTCCAAAACTACTCCTGGTCGTCGTCAGCAGCCTACATGTAGTAGTAGGCACCTCCAGTGTAGTAGGAGTCATCGTCGATGCTGACGTTTGGCTCCTGGGCTCCAGCGTCTGGTTGCGGCATCCGGGAAGAAGAGGGAAAAGGGGAAAAGAGGGAGCAAAGCAACCGTGAGTACTCATCCAAAGTACTCGCAAGCAAGGATGGACACTACATATGCATGGGTATATGTGTAAAGAGGCAATATGGGTGGACTGTACTGCAGAATGACAGAATAATAGGGGGGATAGCTAGTCCTCTTGAAGACTACGCTTCTGGCAGCCTCCATCTTGCAACATGTATAAGAGAGTAGATTGAAGTCCTCCAAGTAGCATCGCATAGCATAATCCTACCCGGCGATCCTCCCCTCGTCGCCCTGTGGAAAAGCGATCACTGGGTTGTCTGTGGAACTTGCCTATGTGTGTTTTATTAAGTATCTGGTTCTAGTTGTCATAAGGTCAAGGTACAACTCCGAGTCGTCCTTTTACCGAGGGACACGGCTATTCGAATAGATAAACTTCCCTGCAGGGGTGTACCACATAACCCAACACGCTCGATCCCATTTGGCCGGACACACTTTCCTGGGTCATGCTCGGCCTCGGAAGATCAACACATCACAGCCCCACCTAGGCACAACAGAGAGGTCAGCACACCGGCCTAAATCCTATGCGCGTAGGGGTCTGGGCCCATCGCCCATTGCACACCTGCATGTTGCGTATGCGGCCGATGAGTAGACCTAGAAACCTCCATTACAAAGGAAGTTGCGTTACGCGGTCCAACCCGGCGCGCACCGCTCAGTCGCTGACGTCAAGAAGGCTTCAGCTGATACCTTGATGTCTAGTGCCCATAACTGTTCCAGCGTAGTTGGTTAGTGCATATAGGCCAGTGGCCAGACTCAGATCAAATACCAACATCTCGTTAAGCGTGTAATTATGAAGTAACAGCAGATGCCGACCAGGACCAGGCCCACCTCTCGCCTAGGTGGTCTCAACCTGCCCTATCGCTCCGCCACAAAGATCCACACAGAGGGCCGTCTGGACAAATGTCCTTTCAGCCCCCAATCCGTGAATCACTCGCGGGTACTCAACGAGCCGACCCGACTTTAGTCACCATCTGTATAGTATGTATATATGTATAATATATACCCTTGATCACCTCCCGAGTGATCACGGCCCGATAGTATAGCAAGGCCGAGTGACAAGAATGTAGGGCTAATGCTGATAAACTAGCATCCTATACTAAGCATTTAGGATTGCGGGTATGGTATCAATGACTATAGAAATAATGACATGCTATGCAACAGAATAGGAGTAACCGAACAGTAACATGCTACACTACTCTAATGCAAGCATTAGAGAGAAGAATAGGCGATATCTGGTGATCAAGGGGGGGCTTGCCTGGTTGCTCTGGCAAGAAGGAGGGGTCGTCAACTCCGTAGTCGTGCTGGGTAGCAGCGGCGTCGGTCTCGGTGTCTAGCGAGAGAAGAGGGGGGGGGAAAACAGTAAATACAATGCAAACATAAGCATGAAGATGCATGACATAACAATGAGCGGTGTTAGGTGTGCCCTAACGCAGTAGTAGGTGATAGCGGCGAAAGGGGGAAACATTCGGGAAAGTATCCCCGATGTTTCGCATCCCCGGACAGATGAACCGGAGGGGGAAAGTTGCGTGTTCGATATTTTAGGGATGTGTGGCGGATGAACGAGCTGCATTTCCGGATTTGTCTCGTCGTTCTGAGCAACTTTCATGTAGAAAGTATTTTCATCCGAGCTACGAATTATTTTATATGATTTTCTAAAATTTTAACCATTTTTTGATTTTAATTATTTATTTAAATCCAACATTATCCAGAATGGTGAACAATGATGAAAGCATGACATCAGAGTGATGTCAGCAGGTCAAATGGTCGGTTGAGCAGTCAAAACAGACAGTTGGGTCCAGTAGGACCCACATGTCATTGTCAGGGGCACTAACAGGGGAGTTTAGACTAACTACATGGATTAATTAGCGGGTGGGGCCCAGTAGTCAGTGAGAGATTAAGGTTTTAATTAACTGATTTAATTAATTAGCAATTTATCTATTTACAAAATTGTTTTAAACGACGTGGGCCCGCATGTCAGTGGCAGTAGCTGCCACATCAGCGCAGTTGACTTCGGTCGACGTGGCCATTTGGGGCCCCTAGGCCCACACGCAGTGACCCAGGGGTGGCCATAGGTGTGCCAGCTCAGCGGAGCCGCCGGAGTAGCTCCGGCGAGCTCGCGCGCAGCAGCCGAACGCAGGAGAGCATTGGGATTCACCTACCGGGCACCAAATCAAGCGCCGTCTCTTGCGTTCGAACGAGGAGAGTGCCCCGCGTCTATCTACGACGTCGGAACGCGCGTGGGTGGCCGGAAACAACGCCAGTGACGAGCGCGGTGGACGGCAGTTCTGGCGCAGACGGGGATCACGCGACGGGGCGTTCAAACGATGCGTGTTTGGGATCGAACAGACGAGCGTGTTAAGGCGCGTCGAATGGTGGAGGGGGCTTGGATGGAAACGGCCGGAGACAGCGGTGGCGAGCGGCGGAGCGGATGCCGGAGTGCGGGTGTTTGTGGATCTAGTGCTAGGGGGCACAGGAAGGCATGTGCGCGGGTGCGTTGGGTTCCTGGAAGCACCAGGAACATGATGCCGTGCTCAGGCGAGCACGACGGAGATCATGGCCACGGCAGCGAGGCGATCCATGGTGACGGGCTCACAGCAACGGCGGCGAGGTGGCTACGATGCGCGAGGGATCTAATGAGGAGGAGCAGGAGGCAGAGGGGCTCTCTGTGTGGCACGCAAGATGGCACGTGGTAGTTTAGTAGCAGCAGGGGGCGTCGCCGGAGTTCGGGAAGAACGGCGGCAACTGGAGATGTGGAAGAAGGGGGCCGTTGCAGCAGCGCCTCCAAGCTCAAGCTACAGCCACCGGTCGATGAGGAAGACAATGGCGGAGGCGACGGACACGCTGGCGAGGCAAGGCGATGGCTGTGGCCACGTGATTTACGGCAGCGAGTCCATGGCGGCGCTCGGATGCGGTGGAAAAGGAGGAGTGGTGAGGTGGATTTGAGGGGAGAGGGTGAGGCCGAGAGGGAGCATGGTGTGGAGTGGGGAGGAGACCCGAGGAGGCGCGGCGCTGGCGATCTTATCCCCTCAGCGGGGTCGGTGAGGTGGTGCGACGGGGACGCGCCCCTGTTCCTCCTGTTCATGGCGCGGTCGGCGGAATAGGGCGTGGGGAAGGAGGCGACCGGGGGAACGGGGGGAGTGGGCCGACCCGGCTGGGCCGGTTTGGCTGTTGGCTAGCCGGGCCAGATGGCCCAGTGGGGTTTGGGGGGGTTTCTTTTCTCCTTCGGTTTTATTTTCACTTTTTCTTTTTATTTATTTTCTTTTCTGTTTTATTTCATTTTAAAATATTTATGCACTTCCTAGAAAATTGTTTTCTCCACAATATTTACCAGTGCAATATTTGGCACCCACCGAACATTTTTGTTTCAAGGTTTGAAAACTTTTGCTATTTGACATATTTTGAATTGATTTTTGAATCGGTTTTGATCTAACGAAAGATTAGCAACAGTAATGGAGGTGACGTGGCATCATTAGAGGAGTTTCACTGTAGCATAAATATCCGGGTGTTACCAGAAACTTCATTGAAAACTAACAAACCATGGTCTCATTCATTGAAGCAATTGCAATTTGTCATAACATCGGAAAGAGTCAATATAAGAGCTTTTCAGCAATTCCACATATTCAACTATCATTTAGTCTTTCACAATTGCTAACACTCACGCATACTTATGAGTGTGAAGTTTCTATAGGACACAGTGAAAGATAAGGGCTTATAGTTTTGGCTCCCGACATTTTACCTCAAGGGTAATGTCAATAATAAAAATTTATGAAAACTCACATCCAAGTGGATATATATCAGGATCTTTCCAACACATAGTGCTTGCCAAAGGATAAAGTGTAAAAAATAAAGGTGAAGATCACCATGACTCTTGTATGAAGGTAGAGGACAAAAATAAAAGATAGGCCCTTCGCAGAGGGAAGCATAGGTTGTCATGCGCTTTTATGGTTGGATGCACAAAACCTTAATGCAAAAGAACGTCACTTTATATTGCCACTTGTGATAAGGACCTTTATTATGCAGTCCGTCGCTTTTATTTCTTCCATATCACAAGCTCGTATAAAGCTTATTTTCTTCACACTAATAGATCATACATATTTGGGGAGCAATTTTTATTGCTTGCACAAATGACAACTTAGTTGAAGGATCCTACTCAATCCATAGGTAGGTATGGTGGACTCTCATGGCAAAACTGGGTTTAAGGATGTTTGGAAGCACAAGTAGTATCTCTACTTGGTGCAAAGAATTTGGCTAGCATGAGGGGGAAAGGCAAGCTCAACATGTTGGATGATCCATGACAATATAACTTATTCGGATATAAGGAAACATAACCCATTACGTTGTCTTCCTTGTCCAACATCAACTTTTTAGCATGTCATATTTTAATGAGTGCTCACAATCATAAAAGATGCCCAAGATAGTATATTTATATGTGAAAACCTCTCTTTCTATGTTAATTCCTATTAATTGCAACGATGACCAAAACTATGTTTGTCAACTCTCAATAACTTTTATTCATCATACTCTTTATATCTGAAGTCATTACTCTGTATAAGATCAATATGATCTTTTTATTTCTTTTTGTTCTTTCCTTTCCTCAAGATCATAGCAAGAAAGCAAGCCCTCAATTCAAAACTAATCTTTATTATATATAGCTCACGGACTCAATTACATAGATAGGGATAAAACAAAACTCAAAGCTCGATCATACTAAAACTTTATTCTACTAGATCAAGATATAACGAAAAGGATCGAACTAAGAAAAATGGTAAAGATAGAAAGTGATGGTGATACGATAGTGGGGCACCTCCCCCAAGCTTGGCAGTTGCCAAGGGGAGTGCCCATACCCATGTATTTATGTCTCTTTCTTCGGGGGTAGTGATGATGGGGTTGTTGATGATGTAGGCTTGTCGCCCATCTTCCTTAGTTTGCGCTTGAGGATAGAATTTTGCTCCCTTAAGTCATCAATCTCCTGCTCAAGGCTTAGTATCTTTTTGCATAGTTCCTGTTTGTTCTCCTCCAAGAGACGAAAAGGGATAAACTCGATCTTAGGTTTCTCTGCTCTATCAGGGAGGCTTGACTTTTTAAACTCCACGTGCATGTCCCCAGGTTAAGGTAGTGGGACTTCATCTTCATCTGAGCTTGTCTACTCCATTCCCTTAGGATCATAGTCTTCTTCGTCCTCCGTGGTCCAACCACAATGCTCCAAGTCCCCATAGACCTTGGAGTATGCAAGGTAATCAACCACATAGCTTTCTCCCTCCGAATCCTGGGACGACATATTACCCTCAATCTGAGACAGAAACAACTCAAAGCAAAATCAGAGGATTTCGTCATGGTACGGTGGTCAAAACCTTCGGGAGATTATATAATGAATTTTTACCGACCAAAAGAAGTATCTTGCAAGAAAACGGAGTTCAGAGGGCACACCAGGCGTCCACGAGGTAGGGGGCGCGCCCAGGGGGTAGGGCGCACCATCCACCCTCGTGGATGGCTCGTTTCTATTTCAGGCTACTTCTGATTTTCCTAATTTTTTAAATATTCCAAAATGGAGAAAATTTGCTATTTGAGCAGTTTTGGAGTCGGTTTACTTACCTTACCCCATACCTATTCCTTTTCGGAGTCTGAAACGTTCTGGAAAGTGTCCCTTATGTACTCCTCCAGGGTCACGGTGTAGATAACATTGGTTTCAACATTTATGGGATTACCTGAGATATAATGTTTGATTCTTTAACCGTTCACCACTTTCGGATTTGTGCCTTCGGCATTGTTGGTTTTTATGGCACTGGAAAGATAGAACTCCTCTATAATGTAAGGACCTTCTCATTTAGTGAGAAGTTTCCCAACAAAAAATCTTAAAAGAGAGTTGTATAGCAAAACATAATCACCTACACTAAACTCACGCTTTTGTATCCTTTTGTCATGCCATCTTTTAACCTTTCTTTAAACAATTTGGCGTTCTCATAGGCATGGGTTCTCCATTCAGCAAGTGAGATAATGTCAAATAGCCACTTCTAACCGGCAAGTTTGAAATCATAATTCAGCTCTTTAATAGCCCAATATTCCTTATGTTCTAGTTCGAGAGGTAAGTGACATGCTTTTCCATAGACCATTTTGTATGGAGACATACCCATAGTTTTTTATATGCAGTTCTATAGGCCCATAATGCATCATCAAGTTTCTTGGACCAACTCTTTCTAGATCTATTAACAGTCTTTTGCAAAATCAATTTAATCTCTCTATTACTCAAATATACCCGACCACTAGACTGAGGGTGGTAAGGAGATGCAATTCTATAATTAACATCATACTTAGCAAGCATTTTATGAAAAGCACCGTGAATAAAATGTGAACCACCATTAGTCATTAAATATTTAGGGACTCCAAACCTCGGGAAAGTAACTTCTTTAAGCATCTTAATAGAGGTGTTATGATGAGCACTACTAGTTGGAATAGCTTCTACCCACTTAGTAATGTAATCAACAACAACTAAAATATGAGTATACCCATTAGAGGAAGGAAAATGTCCCATATAATCAAAGCCCAAACATCAAATGGTTCAATAACAAGTGAATAGTTCATAGGCATTTCTTGACGTCTACTAATATTACCAATTCTTTGGCATTCATCACAAGACAAGACAAACTTGCGGGCATCTTTGAAGAGAGTAGGCCAATAAAAACTAGATTGCAATACCTTATGTGCAGTTATGTCTCCAGCATTGTGCCCTCCATGTGCCTCGAAATGACACTTTCATAGGATCTATTCCTATTCGTGCTCATCTACACAATGTCTAATAACACCATCTACTCCTTTATAAAGGTGTGGGTCATCCCAAAAGTAATGTCTTAAATCATAGAAAAACTTTTTCCTTTTGCTGGTATGTGAAACTAGGTGGTATAAATTTGGCAACAATGTAATTAGCATAATCAGCATACCATGGAACGAGAAGCATTTATGACAGAAAATTGTTCATCAGGAAAGCTATCATCAATAGGTAGTGGTTCATCAAGAACATTTTCTAACCTAGACAGGTTGTCTGCAACGGGGTTCTCAGCTCCCTTTCTATCAATAATATGCAAATCAAATTCTTGTAGCAAGAGAACCCATCTAATAAATCTAGGTTTAGCATCTATCTTTTCCATAAGGTATTTAATAGCAGCATGATCAATGTGAATAGTTACTTTGGAATCAACAATATAAGGTTTGAACTTATCACAAGCGAACACAACTGCTAAAAATACTTGTTCAGTAGGAGCATAATTTCTCTCGGCACTGTTTAGAGTTTTACTAGCATATTGGATAACCTTTGATTTCTTATCAACTCTTTGTCCTAGAACAACACCTACAACATAATTACTAGCATCACACATAATTTCAAAGGGTAAATTCCAATCAGGTGGCTGAACATTAGGTTTAGAAATCAAGACTTTCTTAATTATTTCAAATGCTTCAACATAATCATACTCAAATACAAAAGGAACATCTTTTTGTAAGAGATTAGTCAGAGGCCTAGACATTTTTGAGAGGTCTTTAATCAACCTCCTATAAAAACCGGCATGACCAAGGAAACTTCTTATACCTTTGATGTCCTTAGGACATGACATCTTTTTAATAGCATCAACTTTAGCTTTATCAACTTCAATACCTCTTTCAGAAATTTTATGCTCCAAGACAATACCTTCATTAACCATAAAGTGTCACTTCTCCCAATTCAAGACAAGATTAGTTTTTCACATCTCTATAAAACTCGCTCAAGGTTTCTTAAGAAATCATCAAAAGAAGTTCCATACACGGAGAAATCATCCATGAAAACCTCAACAATCGTTTCACAAAAGTCAGAGAATATAGCAGTCATACATCTTTGAAAGGTAGCAGGTGCATTGCATAAACAAAAAGGCATACATCTATAAGCAAAGGTACCGAAAGGGCAAGTAGAAGTGGTTTTATGCTGATCCTATTTTCACACGGGTATTTGAGAGAAACCAGAATAACCATCTAGAAAGAAAAAATCTGTATGTTTAGATAGTCTTTCTAGCATTTGATCAATAAAAGGTAGATGGTAATGATCTTTTCTAGTAGGTTTATTTAATTTGAGGAAATCAATTACATTTCTATAACCTGTAACAATTCTTTGTGGGATCAATTCAACCTTGTCATTAGTAACAATAGTAATACCTCCCTTCTTAGGGACACAATGGACAGGACTTACCCACTGACTATCAGCAACAAGATAAATTATACCTGCTTCCAGAAGCTGTAGTATTTCATTTCTTACCACTTCTTTCATCTTAGGATTTAACCATTGTTGATGATCAACAACTGGTTTAGCATCTTTCTCCAATTTTATTTTGTGCTGGCATAGAGTGGGACTTATACCCCTAAGATCATCCAGAGTATATCCAATAGCGGCACGGTGCTTCTTCAGAGTTCTCAATAATTTCTCTTCTTCATGCTCTGAAAGGTTAGCACTAATAATAACAGGATATATCTTCTTTTCATCAAGATAAGCTTATCTCAAATTATCAGGTAATTGTTTAAGCTCAAGCACGGGATCACCCTTGGGTGGAGGAGGATCACCTAGGATTTCAACAGGCAAGTTGTGTTTCAAAATAGGTCCCATTTTAAAGAATACTTCATCTATTTCCCCTCTTTCAATCATAAACATATCATTTCATGCTCGAGCAAATATTGTTCTAAATGATCATCAAGAGGCACGGCAATGGAAGTGAGGGAGTCCTGGACTAGGGGGTGTCCGGATAGCCGAACTATCATCATCGGCTGAACTCCAAGACTATGAAGATACATGATTGAAGACTTCGTCCCGTGTCCGGATGGGACTTTCCTTGGCGTGGAAGGCAAGCTTGGTGATACGGATATGTAGATCTCCTACCATTGTAACCGACTCAGTGTAACCCTAGCCCTCTCCGGTGTCTATAGAAACTGGATGGCTTTAGTCCGTAGGACGAACAACAATCATACCATAGGCTAGCTTCTAGGGTTTAGCCTCCTTGATCTCGTGGTAGATCTACTCTTGTAACACACATCATCAATATTAATCAAGCAGGACGTAGGGTTTTACCTCCATCAAGAGGGCCCGAACCTGGGTAAAACATCGTGTCCCTTGTCTCCTGTTACCATCCGCCTAGACGCACAGTTCAGGACCCCCTACCCGAGATCCGCCGGTTTTGACACCGACATTGGTGCTTTCATTGAGAGTTCCTATGTGCCGTCACCGATAGGCTCGATGGCTTCTTCGATCATCATCAACGATGCAGTCCAGGGTGAGACCTTCCTCCCCGGACAGATCTTCGTATTCGGCGGCTTTGCACTGCGGGCCAATTCGCTTGGCCATCTGGAGCAGATCGAAAGCTACACCCCTGGCCGTCAGGTCAGATTTGGAAGTTTGAACTTCACGGCTGACATCCGCGGGGACTTGATCTTCGATGGGTTCGGGCCACAGCCAAGCGCGCCGCACTGTCACGATGGGCATGATTTAGCTCTGCAGCCGAACAGTACCCTGGAGGCCGCACTCAAGTCCGCTCCGATCTTCAATTCGGAGCTGGCTGCGCAGATCGAGGACGGATGGTTAGACACCGCCTTAGGAGCTGCAACCTCTACGGCAATAGAGCCGAACACTGACCTTGTCCCTCATGAAGCTCGTGACTCCGAGGTGACGGACTCCTTGCCGGACTCCGAACCTCCCGCGCCCCCTCCAATCGAATCCGATTGGGCGCCGGTCATGGAGTTCACCGCAGCGGACATCTTCCAACACTCAACTTTTGGCGACATCTTGAGTTTGCTAAAGTATCTCTTGTTATCAGGAGAGCCCTGGCCAGACTGCGGTCAGAATGGTTGGGATGCGGACAACGAAGAAATTCAACACCCACCCACCACCCACTTAATAGCCACTGTCGACGATCTAACCGACATGCTAGACTTCGACTCCGAAGACATCGACGGTATGGACAACGATGCCGGAGACGACAAAGAACCAGCGCCTATCGGGCACTGGAAAGCCACCCCAACTCATGACGTATACATGGTGGATACACCAAAAGGAAGCGATAATGAGGAACAACGGGACACGGCGAAGGACAACTCCACCAGCAAACAACCAAAACGCGACGCAAGCGCCGCCCAAAGTCCTACCTCGATAAAAACGGCACCCATACAGACCCGGCCCTAGAGCAGGGCAAAGCAGTGGACGGCGAACACGCAACCAAGCAATCATCCGAACACGGTGAACTAGACAAGCAACCCATCCCCGGCGAAAACAAGGGCCTAGACGATCTCACGCCGAACACATCACCAGAGCATAAGAACCTTCATAAAAGGCTCATCGCTACTGCAAGAAGTTTGAAGAAGCAAAAGCGGAAGCTCAAAATAGTAGAGGACGCACTCAGAATGAGATGGAGCAAAGTACTCAATACCGTAGATAAATATGACGCTAGTCGCCAGGCAAAGAGTTACCCGAAGCGCAAGTTGTTGCCCGAATTCGACGATGAGGCCTTAGAGCCCCCGCAGTCAAAAAAGAAAGAGGCCGCCTGGCCGGATAGACGACCAGATGACAGGCTAAGAGCAGCAAGGGGCTCCGCACACAAGCCGGCACACGATCAACATAAAGATCCTCAGAAAAAGGATGACCCGGTCAGGTCTATCTATGGGCCAAAAAAGAAGACTCCAGGAAGCAACACAACCCGCCGAGCGTTTGAAGACAATGGCACACCTAAATACAGGGGTGCTGCACACCCACTATGTTTCACCGACGAGGTACTGGATCATGAATTTCCAGCGGGATTCAAACCCGTAAACATAGAGGCATATGACGGAACAACAGACCCCGGAGTCTGGATTGAGGATTATATCCTACACATACATATGGCTAGAGGAGACGATCTCCACGCCATAAAATACCTACCCCTCAAGCTCAAAGGGCCAGCTCGGCATTGGCTCAAAAGCCTCCCAGAAAATACCATTGGAAGTTGGGAAGAGCTCGAGGATGCGTTTCGAGCAAATTTTCAAGGGACCTATGTCCGCCCTCTGGATGCAGACGATTTAAGTCACATAACTCAACAGCCCGAAGAGTCAGCACGCAAATTCTGGAACATGTTCCTCACCAAAAAAAACCAAATAGTCGACTGTCCGGACGCTGAAGCCTTAGCAACCTTTAAGCACAACGTCCGAGATGAATGGCTCGCCAGACACCTCGGCCAGGAAAAACCAAGAACAATGGCCGCACTAACAAGCCTCATGACCCGCTTTTGCGCAGGGGAGGACAGCTGGCTGGCTAGATGCAGCACCAGCGACCCGAGTACATCCGAAGTCAGGGATGGAAATGGGAAATCACGACACAGAAAAGATCAGCGCCGGAATAAGGAAAATGGCCCAAATAGCATGGCGGTCAACGCTCGATTCAAAAGCTCTCAGCCGAATAACAAAACACTGCCCCTCAAGGACAATAGTGACGAGCTATCCAACCTAAACAAAATTCTGGATAGGCTATGTCAAATACATAGTACCTCCGGGAAGCCTGCAAACCATACCCACAGAGATTGTTGGGTGTTCAGACAGTCCGGCCGACTTAACACCGAACGCAAGGGGCTCGACACACCAAGCGAAGACGACGGTGAACCCCACAAGCAGAACGCCGGAAAATAGAAGACTTTCCCACTAGAAGTCAAAACAGTGAACTCACTTCATGTGATAACACGAAAACACAGTGCGGCATCTGCCATACCAGGACACCATCCGTAGAATGGGGATAGACCCTACCAAAATTTGCCGTAGCAGCACTTCCTTCAAAGGAGTTATGCCAGGCCTTTAAGCCAATTGAACAAGCTCTGTACCACTAGAGGTTGTGTCCGGTTCATCCGACAACCTCCGTCGCGGAAAGCTGACTCTCCATACCGGACCATTTGACAGTGGCCCTCAAGCACTACTAGGACATGAAGCTTTCGCCCGCTTTAACGCAATAACACATTACGCGTCTCTTACGCTTAAAATGCCCGGTCCACGCGGCATAATCTCATTAAAGAGTAACTTCGAGTGTCCCTCGACCACGGAGAACGTGAGGCCGCCTTGACAGCCACACACTAATCCGACCTTGCAGGTCAAAGCCCCTAAAGACAGGTCATTCAGACCTCGGACACGGTTAGGCGAGTCCGGCGTAAATAAACAAGGGGCTTCCCAGCCGCATACCCCTTTACAAGGGGCTGCGCGTATAAACGATGAGACCCAATAAAGCTCAACTTTATTCATCTTCCAAAATATACTTTATTTTAAATACAACCCTTGCATGATATTTCTTCCAAACTAAGTCCTTCTCTTTTACAGATGAAGCATGTGCTACACCTGTCCAGGATACAGCACAACGGAGACACAGGCGCAGACGTGCAGCAGGGACCCGTTGCAAGGATTCTTTTCAGATTAAGACCCTGCGTAAACCTTTCTTACTGTCTCTTGTTGATACACATCCCCCGGTTTTCTACCATAACCGAGGAGGAGGCTGGCGTTTTGGCATCGGCCGCGTCAGAAGTTCCCGCCTGTACCTGGACACTAGGGGCTTAGGGCATTGTTCTGCCCGGTATCATAAAGACCGAACACCTTAGGGAGTGTTCGGCGTCTCGAGTTAGGCCTTATATGCATCAGCTCCGAAACATGTCTTTGGTCAAATGTTGGGTTTGCCCGGCTCCTGTGTTTTTCTGCCTTACGTTCCGCTCCATCGGCTAACGCGGCACCAGCAGAACTACTGCAATTGTGCCCCAGTTCGGCCGGGCGAGCACCTCAGTAGAGAAAGCTGAAAACTGACTGTCATGATATAGCGAGAGACTGGTCAACCACTCGATCGACTATTGGAATGTTTAGAATTCCTCTGCTTTGATGAAGGACCGCTTCCCGGTCAGGCACATACGCACCCCAAGTTCGGAGAGTGCGGTGCCTCTAGGGGCTAT
Organism: Triticum aestivum; assembly: GCF_018294505.1. Classification (NCBI taxonomy): domain Eukaryota; kingdom Viridiplantae; phylum Streptophyta; class Magnoliopsida; order Poales; family Poaceae; genus Triticum; species Triticum aestivum. The sequence goes on along the minus strand of NC_057798.1, from coordinate 358,011,697 downwards.
ATAGTAGCCCCACCTTCGAGCTCCTATGGCTAAGTGAAAGTGAGAAAGCATTATAGTCCGGTTTCCTAGTTTGCTATGCCATCACCTCCTTCAAAGGACCAAGACGTTGGATTAAGTGTGAAAAAGCGCTTTTCTTTTTTTTGCAAACACCCCCGCACCATGTGCGTGGGGGCTGAAGCCAAAGACTGCAACTTTCAGGTTATTCATACATATACGGCCGCACGGGAGATAGTTCAATACTTGAACGCACAAGTATAAAAAGCTATTGCATTATAAACATGATCTCACAAATCATACACGTCATTTGAACATGACATCTTTCGAGCACTGCGACTCTATTAAACGAGCACCCTGCAGGACTTCCTCAAAATAGTGCTCGGCGGGTAATCAGCTCTTGTCCGAACCCCGGGATGCAACAGCGGTGGCATCCATGTCCGCCCAGTATGTCTTCACACGGGTGAGAGCCATCCGTGCACCTTCTATGCATGCCGACCGCTTCATCGCCTTGATATGCGGCACCGCCCCAAGGAATTGCTGCAACAAGCCAAAATAACTCTTCGGCTTGGGCCTTTCCGGCCACAGATGAGTGACCACATCCGTCATGGCAAGTCCGGACAATCTACTCAACTCAGCCCACTCAGCCAGCCGATCAGTCAACGGAAGTGGACGCTCCGGACTATGGAATTGAGACCAGTAAAGCTCTTCCATTTCATGATCCTTCTGGCTTCGGAAGTGCACGACTGCGTCCGCCGCACTCACCGCCAAATCAAGATAAGGATCCTCCGCACCACACAACTGGCCCAGCTGAGCATACTTCGGATCCCTGAACTTCCTACGCAGAAGAAAGGGCTTTCCAGCCGCAATGTCTCCGGCTTGACGCAGTTCCTCCTTCATAGCCCGCATCTCACTGCGGGCATTCTTGACTTCGGCGCCGGCCTTCTTCAGGCCCTCTTGCTCCACTCGGCGTTCTACTTCAAGAACCTCACAACGGTCGGTAGCATCTTTTAATTTCAAGGCCATTCCGGCCAACTCTTCCCTGCTTCGGCAGTGAGCAGCCTTTTTGGCTTTTAGCTCTTCTGCTGCCTTCAAGGCAGCCGCATCACTTATCCTGTCTTGCTCCTTGGCTCGAGCAAGCTCTGCTCGAAGATTTTCCACAGCAACGGCGCCATCTGCATCAAGCATACACATTGTAAGGAACGTGCACCAGCTTCCTTACTAGGCAACCGCGGAGCAACCACCTACCTTGCGACTCGTTATATCGTTTATTGACCAGCGCGATGTCCGCATCCGCAACATCAAGTTGCCTCTTCAGTTCGGCAACTCCATCAGTCCGGCTAGCCACCGAACGTTCCGCCACCTGCATAGGAAAGGCGACATTCTATAACTAAGATTATGATCCTTGGCACGCTATCGCTTTCGACAGCATACCAAGTCTCAGGGGCTACTATTTATACAGGGCGCACTTCATGTGCAAAACTGTCAAAAGGTATGTCATTTTTTGCGTACCTCGAACCCCGTCAGCAAGCTTCTGACGGCCTCATAGAACCCGCTCTCGGCGGATTAGATCCTTTCAATCACCATACTCATTAATGTGCGGTGATCTTCCGAGATAGACGCCCTCTTGAGCAAATCCTGCAGCTCCACCGGCCGTACTCCAATGGGTGCCGGACTCTCCGGCCCCGCCGGACTCGGGGAGACCGTCCGTGACGACACCTCAGGGTTGTCCGCCCCGCCCGACGGGGCGGCAGATGGAGGCGTCTCGCTTTCCATCATCTCCGGATGAAGGTCCCCCGAAGTTGAGCTCTGCTGAGATGGGCTGAGATCCGAACTACAAGGTGAAAACTTCGGTTACCTTTGGAAATAAGGGTGTTCCCTATTACAAAATTCCCCCTTTTTTACATACGGCTCGCTGGAGGGCTGATTCCTATGGGGAGACTGTGCGGCTGGGGCCCTTCCCGGCACAGGACTTTCTGGTGCAGATTTCTTTCCCCGCTTTGAGGCCGTGGCCTCCGGGTCTTCCGAAGCAGTCCTCTTCTCCCCCTGGAAGGAGGGACTCTCGATTCCCCCCTTACTGAAAGCCTCCTTGGCGGAGGTGGTAGTTTCCCTGTGCCCCCCTTCGCCATCGTCCGAAGGCGCAAACTCCAACATTTTGACTAACACGGGATCCGGCGTGGTCTCAGGGAGGGGGGCCGGACACCGTATCAGTTTTGCTTGCGCTATCCACTCCTGTCCAAGGGATAGCTGGTTAAAAGGCAAACCCATGATAAATAAATGGACAATATGTCCGGACACAGGGCTACTTACTTGAGTATCCGGGCGATTGCAGGTTAGGCCGGCATCCTTGGTCAAGTCCGGACGCATCTCTTGCGATCCGAAGAACAGTTTGTACATCTCCGCAGGTGTCAAACCCATGAAGTGTTGTAGAGCTCGTGGCCCCTCCGGATTAAATTCCCACAGGCGGAGGGGGCGACGTTTGCAGGGCAGAAGGCGCCGGATCAGCATAACCTGCGTCACCACCACCAGATTAATCTCCCTTTCTTGGAGGTCTCGAATCCGGTCCTGCAACAGGGGTACGTCTTTGGACGGCCCCCAGTTAAGCCCCTTGTTGACCCATGACGTCAGCCGTTGTGGAGGGCCCGGGCGGAAGACGGGCGGTGGCTTCTGCCTGCTGCCCCTTGGAGCGGTGATATAGAACCACTCCTGTTGCCACGAGCCGAGCTCCTCCTGAAAAGAGCCCTCGGGCCATGGAGCGTCGGCCCTCTTGCTTATAACCACCCCGCCGCACTCTGCCTGACGCCCCTCAATCATCTTCGGCTCCACGTTGAAGGTTTTGAGCCACAAGCCGAAGTGAGGGGTAGTGCGGAGGAAGGCTTCACAAACGACAATGAATGATGAGATGTGGAGGATGGACTCCGGATCCAAGTCATGGAATTCCAGCCCATAGTAAAACATGAGCCCCCTCACGAAGGGATCCATCGGGAAGCCTAAACCCCGACGGAGGTGAGACACGAACACAACGCTCTCGCTGGGCTTGGGAGTAGGAACAACTTGCCCTCGGGCAGGCAACCTATGCGAAATCTCATAGGTCAAGTACCTGGCGTCTCTCAGCTTTAGCACGTCTACTTCCGTGACGGAAGAGGGCATCCACCGGCCTCGTAGGTCGGAGCCGGACATTGTCGAAGGTCGGAGATACCCGAATCTGGAGCCCTGGGTGTTGGAACTCGGGGGCGAGGGGCGGATTCGATTGAGGATTGAAGAAAAAGAACTGGCCTTGGTCTCATTTTAAAGAGGAAGAATACCAAGAGCCGTCCCCGTGACCGTTTGGAACCCGCCTTCGATGGAGGGGGCGTGGCAACGGGCGCGGTTGGGTTATCCACGTCCGTATTAATGGGAATCCCGGAATAAGGGGAACATGATCTCTACTTTGACAAGACGTGCCAAGGAAACCGCTTTGTTAAACGCGCGGAGGTGGTACAATAAAAACAATTCAAGTAAAGGCTTAGTGGTGGTGTGACATCACGCCACGAAATACGTCAGTAGATTGAACTTGTGTAAATATTATTCTCTCTACGGTGGTATGTGGAAATTATTTTGCAGAGCCGGACACTATCCTGGTGTTCACAATCTTCTATAAATTATTCGGAGGAGGAACCTGCCTTGCAATGCCGAAGACAATATGCGCGCCGGACTCGTCGTCATTGAAGCCTGGTTCAGGGGCTACTGAGGGAGTCCTGGACTAGGGGGTGTCCGGATAGCCGAACTATCATCATCGACCGGACTCCAAGACTATGAAGATACAAGATTGAAGACTTCGTCCCATGTCCGGATGGGACTTTCCTTGGCGTGGAAGGCAAGCTTGGCGATACGGATATGTAGATCTCCTACCATTGTAACCGACTCGGTGTAACCCTAGCCCTCTCCATTGTCTATATAAACCGGATGGCTTTAGTCCGTAGGACGAACAACAATCATACCATAGGCTAGCTTCTAGGGTTTAGCCTCCTTGATCTCGTGGTAGATCTACTCTTGTAACACACATCATCAATATTAATCAAGCAGGACGTAGGGTTTTACCTCCATCAAGAGGGCCCGAACCCGAGTAAAAATCGTGTCCCTTGTCTCCTGTTACCATCCGCCTAGACACACAATTCGGGACCCCCTACCCGAGATCCGCCGGTTTTGACACCGACAGGAAGCAAGACCAATAATTTCATCTTAACTAGCCAATTCTTTATCATGGGGTTGTCTACAAAATTTAGCAAAATTAAATTCATGAGACATATCTCCTAGACCAACAGTAACAATATCCTTTTCGCAGTCTATCTTAGCATTGACAGTATTCGAGAAGGGTCTACCAAATATAATGGGACAAAAGTCATCTTGTGGGGAACTAGAACAAGAAAATCAGTAGGATATTTAATTTTCCCACACAAGACTTCAACATCTCTAACAATCCCAATTGGTGAATTAGTATCTCTATTTGCAAGCTTAATAGTAACATCAAAATCCTCTATTTCAGCAGGTGCAATATCATGCATAATTTCTTTGTATGAGGTATTGCACTCGCACTAGCACCCATATCACATAAGCCATGATAACAATGATCTCCTATTTCAATAGAAACAACAGGCATGCTGACAATAGGCCTATGTTTATTTTTAGTATCGGGTCTAGCAATTCTAACAGCTTCATCACAGACGTAAATAACATGTCCATCAATATTATCGACCAAGAGATCTTTAACCATAGCGATACTAGCTTCAACTTTAATTTGCTCAAGGGTGTAGGTGTTCTAGCATTACTCTTACGAACCACAGTTGAAGCTTTAGCATGATCCTTTATTCTAATAGGGAAAGGTGGTTTCTCAATATAAGCAGTAGGAACAATAGGATCAATGTTATAAGTGATAGTCTTTTGTTCAACTTTAATAGGTTATACTACTTTCACTTCAATGGGAGGATGTTATTTAAACCACTTATCCTTAGGGAGATCAACATGAGTAGCAAATGATTCATAGAAAGAAGCTACTATCTCAGATTCAAGTCCATATTTAGTGCTAAATTCACGAAAATCAACGGTATCCATAAAAGATTAACACAATCAAACTTAGGTGTTATACCAGACTCCTTACCTTCGTCGAGTTCCCAATCTTCAGAGTTGTGTTTAATTCTTTCCAATAAATCTCATCTGAATTCAATAGTCTTCATCATAAAAGAACCAATACAAGAAGTATCGAGCATGGAGCGATTATTGAGAGAAAATTGAGCATAAATTTTTTGAATAATAATTTCTCTTGAGAGCTCATGATTGGGGCATGAATATAACATTGACTTAAGCCTCCCCCAAGCTTGAGAGATACTTTCGCCTTCACGAGGCAAAACATTATATATATAATCACGATCGTGATGAACCAGATGCATAGGATAAAACTTCTAATGGAATTCCAATTTCAATCGGTTGTAGTTCCACGATCCAATATCATCACATAGCCTAAACCATGTCAATGCCTTTCCTTTCAAAGATAAATGGAAGAACTTCTTCTTGATAACATACTCGGGCATACTTGCAAGCTTAAATAATCCACTAACTTCATCCATGTAGATTAGGTGCATATCGAGATGTAATGTTCCATCTCCTGTATAAGGATTAGCAAGCAGTTTCTCTATCATACCCGAAGGAATTTCAAAACAAATATTTTCAGTAGGTTCACTAGGTTGAGGAGAAACTCTTTGCTCTTCTGGTCGGGGTGAAGATACCCCGAACAAGCCCCTCAAGGGATTATTTTCCATAGTAACAAGTGACAGTAAATTTCAGCACACTATATAAATGTTTCCTTACCAAATTCCAACTACCAAAGGCGCTTCACTCCCCGGCAATGGCGCCATAAAAGAGTCTTGATGACCCACAAGTATAGGGGATCTATCGTAGTCCTTTCGATAAGTAAGAGTGTCGAACCCAACGAGGAGTAGAAGGAAATGACAAGCGGTTTTTAGTAAGGTATTCTCTACATGCACTGAAATTGTCGGTAACAGATAGTTTTGTGACAAAGTAATTCGTAAAGGGTAACAAGTCACAAAGTAACTAAGGTGCAGAAAGGTGTCCCAATCCTTTTTTTCAGCAAAGTACAAGCCTAGACAAACTCTTATATAAATTAAAGCGCTCCCGAGGACACATGGAAATTTCGGTCAAGCTAGTTTTCATCCTGCTCATATGATTCGTGTTCATTACTTTGATAATTTGATATGTGGGTGGATTGGTGCTTGGGTACTACCCTTCATTGGACAAGCATCCCACTTATGATTAACCCCCCTCGCAAGCATCCACAACTATGAAAGAAGAATTAAGGTAAACCTAACCATAGCATGAAACATATGGATCCAAATCAGCCCCTTACGAAGCAACGCATAAGCTAGGGTTTAAGCTTCTGCCACTCCAGCAACCCATCATCTACTTATTACCCCCCAATGCCTTCCCCTAGGCCCAAATCATGGTGAAATGTCATGTAGTCGACGTTCACATAACACTACTAGAGGAAAGACAACATACATCTCATCAAAATATCGAACGAATACCAAACTCACATGATTATTTATAACAATACTTCTCCCATGTCCTCAGGAAAAAACATAACTACTAACAAATTGTATTCATATTAACGATCAGAGGAGTATTGATATGCATAAAGGATCGAACATATGATCTTCCACCGAAAAAACCAACTAGCATCAACTACAAGGAGTAATCAACACTACTAGCAACATATGATCTGAGGTTTTGAGACAAAGATTGGATACAAGAGATGAACTAGGTTTTGAGAGGAGATGGTGCTGGTGAAGATGTTGATGGAGATTGACCCCCTTTTGATGAGAGGATCGATGGTGATGACGATGGCGACAATTTCCCCCTCCCGGAGGGATGCTTCCCCGGAAGAATAGCTCCGCTAGAGACCTAGATTGGTTCTCCCAGGTTCCGCCTTGAGACTGTGGCGCTTCGTCCCGAAAGCTTCCTTATGATTGTTTTCAGGGCAAAAGACACCATATAGCAGAAGATGGGCATCGGGGGCCTTCCTAGTGGCCCACGAGGTAGGTTGCACACCCAGGGGGTAGGGCGCGCCCTCCACCCTCGTGGCTACTGGGTAGCCCCCCTCTGGTGCTTTCTTCACCCAATATTGTTAATATATTCCAAAACTGACTTTCATGGAGTTCCATGACTTTTGCAGTTATGTAGAATAGGTCTATAATATTTGCTCCTTTTCCAGTGCAGAATTCCAGCTGCCGGCATTCTCCCTCTTCATGTAAACCTTGTAAAATAAGAGAGAAAAGGAAAAAGTATTGTGATATAATGTGTAGTAACAGCCCATAATGCAATATATATCGATATAAAAGCATGATGCAAAATGGATGTATCACTGTTCAGGCTGCCGGGGGAAGGGATGAGAAGGTGTTTGCCAACTACTTCCCATTGGCCCTCAAGTCCAAGGTGAGGTCTTGGCTGATGCACATGCCAGAAAACTCTATTTCGTCATGGGCAGACTTGTGCCACAAGTTCATCTGCGTTTTCATCGGTGGCCACTAGGAGCTAGGTTGTCCCAGCGATTTGCAGCTTCTCCAAAAGAAGGAAGGAGAAACCCTCCATATGTATTACAGAGATTCAGCAAAGTTCATAGAAATATTCCAAATATCCATCTGGCAGCCGTGATAGTTTCCTTCCAGTCCAATGTGCGCAACCGATGGATCCGTTCTAAGATGAACATGCGGTTGCCCAAGACTGTGAAGGAGCTGTACACCCAAGTGGATAAGTATGCACGGATGGAAGGAGGGAGGGAGGACATTGCATGGAGAGGAAGATTGCATTGATGTTGACTCAGAGAAGGGATAAAGTAGTGTTGACTGTTGAAGGGTCAGGCACCCCAAGTACCGGCAAGATAGCTAAGGCTAAGTCCCCCGGCAAGGAGGTTGTCATGTGTGCTGATTGCTAGAAAGCTACATCTGCCGAGAAGGCCCGAAAGGGCGATGGGTCGTACTGCAAGTGTTGGGGAACGTAGCAGAAATTCAAAATTTTCCTACGTGTCACCAAGATCTATCTATGGAGAAACCAGCAACGAGGGGAAGGAGAGTGCATCTACATACCCTTGTAGATCGCTAAGCGGAAGCGTTCAAGAGAACGGGGTTGAAGGAGTCGTACTCGTCGTGATTCAAATCACCGGAGATCCTAGTGCCGAACGGACGGCACCTCCGCGTTCAACACACGTACAGCCCGGTGATGTCTCCTACGCCTTGATCCAGCAAGGAGAGAGGGAGAGGTTGAGGAAGACTCCAACCAGCAGCAGCACAACGGCGTGGTGGTGATGGAGGAGCATGGCTATCCTGCAGGGCTTCGCCAAGCACCACGGGATATGAGGAGAAAGAGACGCAGGGCTGCACCAATGAGAGATCGAATCGCGTGTTATGGGCAGCCCTATGCCTCACTATTTATAGGGGAGAGGGAGGAGGGTGCGCCCCCTTCTAGGGTTCCCACCCCTAGGGGGGCGGCAGCCCTAGATGGCAAAGGGGGTGGCGGCCAAGAGGGGAGAGGAGAGGGAGGCGCACCAATATGGGCCCTAAGGCCCATATCCCTTTAGGGTTTGCCCCCTTTCCACCTCTTAGGCGCCATGGGCCCTTGTGGGAGGCGCACCAGCCCACTAAGGGGCTGGTCCCTCACCACTCTTGGCCCATGCAAGCCTCCGGGGTTGGTGGCCCCACTTGGTGGACCCCCGGGACCCTCCCGGTGGTCCCGGTACGTTACCGATAAACCCCGAAACTCTTCCGGTGACCAAAACAGGACTTCCCTTATATAAATCTTTACCTCCGGACCATTTCGAAACTCCTCGTGACGTCCGGGATCTCATCCGGGACTCCGAACAACATTCGGTAACCACATACAAACTTCCTTTATAACCCTAGCGTCATCGAACCTTAAGTGTGTAGACCCTACGGGTTCGGGAGACATGCAGACATGATCGAGACGTTCTCCGGTCAATAACCAACAGCGGGATCTGGATCCCATGTTGGCTCCCACATGTTCCACGATGATCTCATCGGACGAACCACGATGTCAAGGACTTAATCAATCCCGTATACAATTCCCTTTGTCTAGCGGTATTGTACTTGCCCGAGATTCGATCGTCGGTATACCGATACCATGTTCAATCTCGTTACCGGCAAGTCTCTTTACTCGTTCTGTAACACATCATCCCGTGATCAACCCCTTGGTCACATTGTGCACATTATGATGATGTCCTACCGAGTGGGCCCAGAGATACCTCTCCGTTTACACGGAGTGACAAATCCCAGTCTCGATTCGTGCCAACCCAACAGACACTTTCGGAGATACCTGTAATGCACCTTTATAGCCACCCAGTTACGTTGTGACGTTTGGTACACCCAAAGCATTCCTACGGTATCCGGGAGTTGCACAATCTCATGGTCTAAGGAAAAGATACTTGACATTAGAAAAGCTTTAGCATACGAACTACACGATCTTTGTGCTAGGCTTAGGATTGGGTCTTGTCCATCACATCATTCTCCTAATGATGTGATCCCGTTATCAACGACATCCAATGTCCATAGCCAGGAAACCATGACTATTTGTTGATCACAACGAGCTAGTCAACTAGAGGCTCACTAGGGACATATTGTGGTCTATGTATTCACACGTGTATTATGATTTCCGGATAATACAGTTATAGCATGAATAAAAGACTATTATCATGAACAAAGAAATATAATAATAACACTTTTATTATTGCCTCTAGGGCATATTTCCAACAGTCTCCCACTTGCACTAGAGTCAATAATCTAGTTCACATCACCATGTGATTAACACTGACAGGTCACATCACCATGTGACCAACATCCAAAGAGTCTTGGGTTTGATCATGTTGCTTGTGAGAGAGGTTTTTAGTCAACGGGTCTGAACCTTTCAGATCCGTGTGTGCTTTACAAATCTCTATGTCATCTCCTAGATGTAGCTACCACGTTCTATTTGGAGCCATTCCAAATAACTGTTCCACTTGGAGCTATTCTAAATTGTTGCCCCATTATACGTATCCGGTATCTCTACTTAGAGCTATCCCGATAGGTGTTAAGCTTTCATCATCGTAACTCTTTACGTCGAACTCTTTATCACCTCCATAACCGAGAAAATTCCTTAGTCCACTAGTTACTAAGGATAACTTTGACCGCTGTACTGTGATCTATTCTTGGATCACTCTTGTACCCCTTGACTGACTCATGGCAAGGCACACTTCAGGTGCGGTACACAGCATAGCATACTGTAGAGCCTATGTCGAAAGCATAGGGGGCGACCTTCGTCCTTTCTCTCTTTTCTGCCGAGGTCGAGCTTTAAGTCTTAACTTCGTACCTTACAACTCAGGCAAGAACTTCTTGTTTGACTGATCCATCTTGAACACCTTCAAGATCATGTCAAGGTATGTGCTCATTTGAAAGTACCATTAAGCGGTTTTCATCTATCCTTATAGATCTTGATGCTCAATGTTCAAGTAGCTTAATCCAGGTTTTCTATTGAAAAACACTTTCCAAATAACCCTATATGCTTTCTAGAAAATCATTTCTGATCATCAACATGTCAACAACATATACTCATCAAAAATTCTATAGTGCTCCCACTTACTTCTTTGGAAATACATGTTTCTCATAAACTTTGTATACACCAAAATCTTTGATCATCTCATCAAAGCGCACATTCCAACTCCGAGATGCTTACTCCAGTCCTTAGAAGGATTACTGGAGCTAGCATACCTTTTAGCATCCTTAGGATCGACAAAAACTTTCTGATTGTATCACATACAACCTTTCCATACGAAGACTGGTAAGGAAACTCGTTTTGTCATCCATCTGCTAGATTTCATAAATGCAGCTAATGCTAACATGTTTCCGACGGACTTAAGCATCACTACGGATGAGAAAATCTCATCGTAGTCAACTCCTTGAATTTGTGAAAAAACTCTTCGCCACAAGTTGAGCTTCATAGATGGTGACATTACCATCCACGTCCGTCTTCTTCTTAAAGATCCATTTATCTAAATGGCTTGCCGATCATCGGGCAAGTCCACCAAAGTCCATGCTTTGTTCTGATACATGGATCCTATCTCGGATTTCATGTCTTCTAAACATTTGTTGGAATTTGGGCCCACCATCGCTTCTCCATAGCTCATAGGTTCATTGTTGTCTAGCAACATGACCTTCAAGACAGGATTACTGTACCACTCTGAAGTAGTACGTATCCTTGTCACCCTACGAGGTACGACAGTGACTTGATCCGAAACTTCATGATCACTATCATAAGCTTCTACTTCAATTGGTGTAGGTGCCACATGAACAACTTCCTGTGCCCTGATACACACTGGTTGAAGTGATGGTTCAATAACCATATCAAGTCTCCACCATCCTCCCACTCAACTCTTTCGAGAGAAACCTTTCCTCGAGAAAGGACCCGATTCAAGAAACAATTCATATTGCTTTCGGATCTGAATTAGGAGGTATACCCAACTGTTTTGGGTGTCCTATGAAGATGCGTTTTATCCGCTTTGGGTTTGAGCTTATCAAGCCTGAAACTTTTTCACATAAGCGTCGCAGCCCCAAACCTTTAAGAAACGACAACTTAGGTTTCTCTAAACCATAATTCATACGGTGTCATCTCAACGGAATTACGTGGTGCCCTATTTAAAGTGAATGTGGTTGTCACTAATGCCTAACCCATGAACGATAGTGGTAATTTGATAAGAGACATCATGGTACGCACCATATCCAATAGGGTGCAACTATGATGTTCGGACACACCATCAAACTATGGTGTTCCAGGCCGTATTAATTGTGAAACAATTTCCACAATGTCTTAATTGTGTGCCAAAGCTCGTAACTCAGATACTCATCTCTATGATCATATCATAGACATTTTATCCTCTTGTCACAATGACGTTCAACTTCACTCTGAAATTACTTGAACCATTCAATAATTCAGACTTGTGTTTCATCAAGAAAATATTCTCAACATCTACTCGAATCATCTGTGAAGTAAGACATAACAATATTCACGGCATGCCTCAGCACTCATTGGACTGCACACATCAAAATGTGTTACTTCCAACAAGTTGCTATCTTGTTTCATCTTACTGAAACCGAGACTTTTCAGTCATCTTGTCCATGTGGTATGATTTGCATATCTCAAGTGATTCAAAATCAAGTGAGTCTAAACGATCCATCTGCATGGAGTTTCTTCATGCATATACACCAGTAGATATGGTTCGCATGTCTCAAACTTTTCAAAAATGAGTGAGTCCAAAGATATGACTTTTCAACATGGAGCTTCTTCATGCATTTTATACCGATATGACTTACGTGGCAGTGCCACAAGTAGGTGGTACTATCATTACTATCTTTTGGCATGAACATGTGTATCACTACGATTGAGATTTCAATGAACCATTCATTTTAAGTGCAAGACCATTGAAGGTATTATTCAAATAAATAGAGTAACCATTATTCTCTTTAAATGAATAACCGTATTGCGATAGTCATAATCCAATCATGTCTATGCTCAACGCAAACACCAAATAACAATTATTCAGGTTTTAACACCAATCTCGATGGTAGAGGGAGCGTGTGATGCTTGATCATATCAACATTGGAAACACTTCCAACACATATCGTCAGCTCACCTTTAGCTAGTCTTCGTTTATTTCGTAGCTTTTATTTCGAGTTACTAACACTTAGCAACCGAACCGGTATCTAATACCCTGGTGCTACTAGGAGTACTAGCAAAGTACACATCAACACAATGTATATCCAATATACTTCTATCGACCTTGCCAGCCTTCTCATCTACCAAGTATCTAGGGTAATTCCGCTCTAGTGACTGTTCCCCTTATTACAGAAGCACTTAGTCTCGGGTTTGGGTTCAACCTTGGGTTTCTTCACTAGAGCAGCAGCTGATTTGCCGTTTCATGAAGTATCCCTTCTTGCCCTTGCCCTTCTTGAAACTAGTGGTTTCACCAACCATCAACAATTGATGCTCCTTCTTGATTTCTACTTTCGCGGTGTCAAACATCGCGAATACCTCAAAGGATCATCATATCTATCCCTGATATGTTATAGTTCATCACGAAGCTCTAGTATCTTGGTGGCAATGTCTTTGGAGAAACATCACTATCTCATCTGGAAGATCAACTCCCACTCGATTCAAGTGATTGTTGTACTCAGACAATCTGAGCACAAGCTCAACAATTGAGCTTTTCTCCCTTAGTTTGTAGGCTAAGAAAATCGTCGGAGGTCTTATACCTCTTGACGTGGGCACGAGCCTGAAATCCTAATTTCAGCCCTCGAAACATCTCATATGTTCCGCGACGTTTCGAAAAACGTCTTTGGTGCCTCTACTTAAACCATTTAACTGAACTATCACGTAGTTATCAAAACGTGTATGTCCGATGTTCGCAACATCCACAAATGACGTTTGGGGTTCAGCACACTGAGCGGTGCATTAAGGACATAAGCTTTCTACTGTCCGCACAATCGCTACTGTCAACTTTCAACTATATTTTCTCTAGGAACATATCTAAAACGTGGAACTAAAGCGCGAGCTTACGACATAATTTGCAAAAGGTCTTTTGACTATGTTCAAGATAATTAAGTTCATCTTATGAACTCCCACTCAGATAGACATCCCTCTGGTCATCTAAGTGATAACATGATCCGAGTCAACTAGGCCGTGTCCGATCATCACGTGAGACGGACTAGTCATCATCGGTGAACATCTTCATGTTGATCGTATCTACTATACGACTCATGCTCGACCTTTCGGTCTCCGTGTTCCGAGGCCATGTCTGTACATGCTAGGCTCGTCAAGTTAACCCTAAGTGTTTTCGCTGTGTAAAACTGTCTTACACCCGTTGTATGTGAACGTAAGAATCCATCACACCCGATCATCACGTGGTGCTTAGAAGCGACGAACTGTAGCAACGGTGCACAGTTAGGGGAGAACACTTCTTGAAATTTTGTAAGGGATCATCTTATTTACTACCGTCGTCCTAAGTAAACAAGATGCATAGTCATAATAAACATCACATGCAATTATATAGTTGTGACATGATATGGCCAATATCATATAGCTCCATTGATCTCCATCTTCGGGGCTCCATGATCATCTTGTCACCGGCTTGACACCATGATCTCCATCATCATGATCTCCATCATCGTGTCTTCATGAAGTTGTCACGCCAACAACTACTTCTACTTCTATGGCTAACGCGTTTAGCAATAAAGTAAAGTAAGTTACATGGCGTTGTTCAATGACACGCAGGTCATACAATAAATAAAGACAACTCCTATGGCTCCTGCCGGTTGTCATTCTCATCGACATGCAAGTCGTGAATCCTATTACAAGAACATGATCAATCTCATACATCACATATCATTCATCACATTCTTCTTGGCCATATCACATCACATAGCATACCCTGCAAAAACAAGTTAGACGTCCTCTAATTGTTGTTTGCATGTTTTACGTGGCTACTATGGGTTTCTAGCAAGAACGTTTCTTACCTACGCAATACCACAACGTGATATGCCAATTGCTATTTACCCTTCATAAGGACCCTTTTCATCGAATCCGTTCCGACTAAAGTGGGAGAGACTGGCACCCGCTAGCCACCTTATGCACCAAGTGCATGTCAATCGGTGGAACCTGTCTCACGTAAGAGTACGTGTAAGGTCGGTCCGGGCCGCTTCATCCCACAATACCGTCGAAACAAGATTGGACTAGTAACGGTAAGCATATTGAACAAAATCAACGCCCACAACTACTTTGTGTTCTACTCGTGCAAAGAATCTACGCAATAGACCTAGCTCATGATGCCACTGTTGGGGAACATAGCAGAAATTCAAAATTTTCCTACGTGTCACCAAGATCTATCTATGGAGAAACCAGCAATGAGGGGAAGGAGAGTGCATCTACATACCCTTGTAGATCGCTAAGTGGAAGCGTTCAAGAGAACGGGGTTGAAGGAGTCGTACTCGTCGTGATTCAAATCACCGGAGATCCTAGTGCCGAACGGACGGCACCTCCGCGTTCAACACACGTACAGCCCGGTGACGTCTCCCACGCCTTGATCCAGCAAGGAGAGAGGGAGAGGTTGAGGAAGACTCCAACCAGTAGCAGCACAACGGCGTGGTGGTGATGGAGGAGCGTGGCTATCCTGCAGGGCTTCGCCAAGCACCACGGGATATGAGGAGAAAAAGACGCAGGGCTGCACCAACGAGAGATTGAATCGCGTGTTATGGGCAGCCCTATGCCTCACTATTTATAGGGCAGAGGGAGCAGGGTGCGCCCCCATCTAGGGTTCCCACCCCTAGGGGGGCGGCAGCCCTAGATGGCAAAGGGGGTGGCGGCCAAGAGGGGAGAGGAGAGGGAGGCGCACCAATATGGGCCCTAAGGCCCATATCCCTTTAGGGTTTGCCCCTTTCCACCTCTTAGGCGCCATGGGCCCTTGTGGGAGGTGCACCAGCCCACTAAGGGGTTGGTCCCTCACCACTCTTGGCCCATGCAAGCCTCCGGGGTTGGTGGCCCCACTTGTTGGACCCCCGAGACCCTCCCGGTGGTCCCGGTACGTTACCGATAAACCCCGAAACTCTTCCGGTGACCAAAACAGGACTTCCCTTATATAAATCTTTACCTCCGGACCATTCCGGAACTCCTCGTGACGTCCGGGATCTCATCCGGGACTCCGAACAACATTCGGAAACCACATACAAACTTCCTTTATAACCCTAGCGTCATCGAACCTTAAGTGTGTAGACCCTACGGGTTCGGGAGACATGCAGACATGACTGAGACGTTCTCCGGTCAATAACCAACAGCGGGATCTGGATACCCATGTTGGCTCCCACATGTTACACGATGATCTCATCGGATGAACCACGATGTCAAGGACTTAATCAATCCCGGATACAATTCCCTTTGTCTAGCGGTATTGTACTTGCCCGAGATTCGATCGTCGGTATACCGATACCTTGTTCAATCTCGTTACCGGCAAGTCTCTTTACTCGTTCCGTAACACATCATCCCGTGATCAACCCCTTGGTCACATTGTGCACATTATGATGATGTCCTACCGAGTGGGCCCAAAGATACCTCTCCGTTTAAACGGAGTGACAAATCCCAGTCTCGATTCGTGCCAACCCAACAGACACTTTCGGAGATACCTGTAATGCACCTTTATAGCCACCCAGTTACGTTGTGACGTTTGGTACACCCAAAGCATTCCTACGGTATCCGGGAGTTGCACAATCTCATGGTCTAAGGAAAAGATACTTGACATTAGAAAAGCTTTAGCATACGAACTACACGATCTTTGTGCTAGGCTTAGGATTGGGTCTTGTCCATTACATCATTCTCCTAATGATGTGATCCCGTTATCAACGACATCCAATGTCCATAGCCAGGAAACCATGACTATCTGTTGATCACAACGAGCTAGTCAACTAGAGGCTCACTAGGGACATATTGTGGTCTATGTATTCACACGTGTATTACGATTTCCGGATAATACAGTTATAGCATGAATAAAAGACTATTATCATGAACAAAGAAATATAATAATAACACTTTTATTATTGCCTCTAGGGCATATTTCCAACAGCAAGATCCACCAGACCAAAGGCCATGACATTCAGGAGTGCTACCAGGTTGAGAACTTGTTCAAGAGACAGAGAGAAGAATATGAGAAGTGTGACAAGGAAAAAAGGTCAGAATGATGCTAGCGGTACTGGTTGAGGCGATGGAGCAAATCGCCCCGACAAGCCCTTTCGGAATAGAGGAAAACCCGCCAGGGCCCAGGAGAAGGAAGTCTGTGATGATGAGAGTGATAAGGGGATGAAGAGGACACCAGTGAGCAAGAGTTTCCGAAGGCCACAGACGCCCTGTGTGTTGACGGGGGTGCATATTTGCACACCTCCCACCGCCAACTCAAGCGGTGGGCACAAGAAGTCAATGCCATGGAACCAGCACCAGAGGCCCGAAAGCCGCTCAAATGGTCCCGTACGCCCATCATCCTAGCTGTACCACTGCGGTAGGATGCCTGCCTTTGTTGGTTTCTACAGCAATTCGCAATCTCAAGGTCACGAAGATGTTGGTGGACGGTGGAGCCGGACTGAATCTGATTTCCCCAGCAGTTATCAGCAAGCTTCAGATAGTAGTCGAAGACTAGAGGTTACAGGCACGTTTCAAGGAGTCAACCCCGGCAGGAGCCATCCTAAAGGGAAGATTATGTTGGCAGTAACATTTGGGGGAGAGCTTAACTACCGGACTAAGAAGATTGTGTTTGACGTAGTTGATCTCCCCTTGCCGTACAATGGGATCCTTGGGCGCCTGGCCTTGGCTAAATTCATGGTGGCATCCCACTATGCCTACAATACGCTGAAGATGCCTGGGCCATTGGAGTCCTTACCCTCCCGTCGGATGAGAAAGATGCCATCATTTGTGTGGACAAGATGTACAGGGACGCGGTTCCGGCAGAGGCAGCGAGGGCAGCAACTCCCGCCAAGGAGAACAAAGGGAAGAAACAGGATTGTAGGACCTCCGGCAAAGAGTTCGGGAAGTGTGCCCCCTCCAAGTGCACGGCACCCGTTGACGACGTGCCAGAGTGTTTCAATAGCAAGAGATCCAAGGTTGCTGCTCCACAAGTGAAAAAGGTCTCGGTAGGGCTGGCTGGCGTTGATGGTACTTTCACCGTTAGCACCACCCTTGATGACAAATAGGAAAGCATGCTCGTTGCCTTCTCGCGGGCGAATATCGATGTGTTTGCTTGGCAACCATCTGATATCCCCGGTGTCCCAGGGAGGTAATTGAGCACCACCTTGCTATCGGCTCACACGCCCGACTTGTTAAGTAGAAAGTCCAGAAGCAGGCCTTGGACAAGCAGCAATTTATTACAGAAGAAATCAGGAAGCTTGAGGCAGCTGGTCTGGTTAGAGGAGTGCTACATCCCACTTGGCTAGAAAACCCAGTGGTGGTCCAGAAGGAAAACCAGAAGTGGAGGCTGTGCATTGATTTCATAGACCTCAACAAGGCTTGCCAAAAGGACCCATTCCCCTTGCCGCGTATGGACCAGATAGTGTATTCCACTTTAGGTTGTGATTTGCTCTTATTTCTGGATGCCTATTATGGGTACCGCCAGATCTTCATGTCCAAAGAAGACGAGGAGAAGACATCATTCATCACCCCATGTGGTACGTACTGCTTTTTCCGCATGCCATTTGGTTTAAAGACTGCCTGGTCCACCTTTGCAAGGGCAGTCTAGATTGGTTTTGAACCTCAGCCGCACAGAAACATCGAGGCTTATATGGATGATGGCAATGGGGACAATCCCCTATGGGGATAGCTACAACATCCCCATCCCCATCTATTCCCTATCATCCCATCCCCATCCCCGTTTACATGACTGGGGATGAAATTTCCCCATACCCATGCCCCACTGGGGAACGGGGCCCCATTAGGGTACCCTTCCCCATAAACAAATACTCATATACATAATATGGCACCCTATGATCAACATAAATACATGGTGTTGTCCTTGTCCTGCTAATGCCTATCTAGGTCGTATTGACTTCTTGGTCATGGTGGCAGCTGAGGTGAGGATGTGAGATAGGATTAAGGTTTTTTTCAGAGCTTTTTTTGTTTTCGCAAGTTTGTTTGTGAATATTTTAACGTTGACCGTAGTGTCACGGTTACTAACCGGGTCCCCGATGGGTATTGGGTCTGGGGAATAGGATCTAGTCCCCATCCCCATTGTACCCTATGGGGAATATATTATTTTGCGAAATATCCCTATGGGGATGTTTTTCGCCCATCCCCACCCCCTGATAGGTGAAATCCCCACGGGTTTGGCGGGTATGGGGCCCCATTGCCATCACTAGATGACATTGTGGTCAAAACCAAGGACAGAGCAACTCTCATTCAGGATTTCGAGGAGACGTTTGCAAATCTACTCAAGATCAACTTGAAGCTAAACCTAGAGAAGTGTGTGTTTGGCGTCCCCTTCAGAATTCTGCTTGGATACTTTGTGTCCCACAGGGGGGTCGAAGCCAATCCCGACAAGATCAAGGCCATTGAGCAGATCCAAGCGCCAAGGGAAGTCAAAGATGTGAGGCACCTAACGGGATGTGTTGCCGCGCTAAGAAGATTCATCTCCAAGTCTGCCGAGCGTGCCCTACTGTTCTTCAAGATTTTGAAGAAGGCAGGTCCCATGAAGTGGACCCTAGAAGCAGACGCAGCTTTGCAAGAGCTGAAGACCTACCTGTTCTTTGTGCCTACCTTGGTTGCACCCAAACCCTAGGAGCCGTTGTTACTATACTTAGCAGCAACCAACCAAGTGGTCAGTGCAGCCTTGGTAGCACAATGAGAAGTGGATGAGGAAGAGAGTGAGCAGAGGCCGGCAGGGCCAGATAATGTTCAGAACAGCAGCAAGCACGGCAACAATGACAACCCCAAGGACGCGGTAAGGAAGAAAGTGGTGCAGCGCGCAGTGTACTTCGTCAGCTCCTTGTTATAGGGGGCTAGGTCGAGGTACTCTAGCGTGCAAAAGTTGATCTTTCGCCTCATCATGGCCTCAAGGAAACTGCACCACTTCTTCCAAGCCCATGAGATTACGGTTGTTACTCATTTCCTGTTGCAATGGATACTCTGAAACCCAGAGGCTACTGGTAGCATAGTGGAGTGGGATTTGGAGCTATCCAACTTTGGCTTGAGGTTTGAGAGCACATCAACTGTCTAGAGGAGGTCGTTGGCAGAGTTTGTTGCAGAATGGATGCCAACCCCTGATGAGGAAGTAACAGAGACAATTGTCCCCGACAAGGAATCACCCCAAGAATGGATTATGTATTTTGATGGTCCTTTTTCCCTACAAGGTGCGGGGTCTGGCGTGCTTCTTGTTGCCCCCTCCGGGGAGCACTTGAAGTACGTCGTCCAGATGCATTTTGCACGGGAAGAAGCTACCAACAATACAACAGAGTATGAATGGCTCCTTGTCGGGCTCAGAATTGCAGCAAAATTGGGAATTAAGAAGTTGATCATTTGAGGAGATTCACAGCTTGTGGTGAGGCAAGTTAACAAGGATTATCAAAGTCCACTGATGGAGGCATACGTCAAGGAAGTGAGGAGATTGGAAGAGCACTTTGACGGATTAAAAACAGAGCAAGTACACCATGCGGAAAACAGCATAGCTGATCATTTGTCAAAATGTGCTGCGGAAAAGCTTCCTATGGATCCAGGGACTTTTGTTCTCCGTCTTACTCAGCCCTCCGTATACCCAGCAACAATGGCCCAGATGAGGAGAAAGTTGGACACCAGAAAGTCTCTCCCGGTAGAGCCGTCCACTCCTGGTAGAGACCCTGCCGAAAACAACTCCTTGCAGCCTGCCAGACCACCTCATCCAGCCAGGTCCACGAACCACGCATACAAGGCTGGTGCTCCCACAGCAGAGGAGGTGCCGCTAGTCCTCGTTGTCGAGCGACAAGCTCCAACTTGGGCAAGGCACATTCTGTGCTTCCTCCAAACCGGAGAGCTTCCCGACGATCAAGACGAAGCTGAAAGAGTAGCCCGAAGGGCCAATATGTATCAGTTTGTCGATGACACTCTGTACAGAAGGAGGCCCAACGGTGTGAAATTGAAGTGTGTCTGCCGAGAAGAAGGAAAGGAAATACTGGCTGAAATACACAAAGAAATGTGCGGCTCCTACATTGGATCAAGGGAATTAGTTGGGAAAGCATTCCGGCAAGGATTCTATTGGCCCACAGCCCTCCAAGATGCGGTCGAGCTAGTCACTAATTGTGAAGCCTGCCAGTTCCATTCTAAGAAAACCCACATGCCTGCCCAAGCGCTTCAGACAATCCCTCTATCATGGCCATTTTTGGTATGGCGGATCGATATCCTCGGCCCCTTCCCCTGAGAGATCGGCGGCTTTGAATTCTGGTTCGTTGCCATTGATAAGTTTACAAAGTGGCCGGAAGTGACTGCCATGAGAAAGGTGACTGCTTAGTCAGCTATCAAGTTCTTGAAAGATCTGGTGTGTCATTTTGGAGTTCTGGCAAGGGTCATCACTAACCGCGGCATCCAGTTCACGAGTCGCGCCTTCATGCAATATGTCCATGCCCTCGGATGCAAGATCTCATTCGCCTCTATGGCACACCCTGGAGCAATGGAAAAGCTGAGAGGGTGAAAGCTGAAGTGCTACGCGGACTCAAGACAAAGACCTTTGATACGCTGAAGAAGCATGGCGGGCGGTGGATCGAGGAGCTGCTGGTAGTTTTCTGGTCCCTCAGAACGACACCAAACCGAGCTACCGAGCAGACTCCCTTCTGCCTGGTCGATGGGGCAGAAGCATTTATCCCCACGGAACTCATTTACGGGTCACCTCGAGTACTTGCTTATGATGAAATCGTGCAAGATCAGCACCAGTGTGACGATGATGTGCTACTCGAGGAGAACCGTCTCCTGGCTGCTATGCGTGCTGCACCTATCAGCAAGCCCTACATTGCTACCAAAGCCGCAGGATTCATGCATAGTGTTTTGAGGAAGGTGACCTTGTCCTCAGGCGCGTTCAGTCCGCCAAGGGTACACACAAGTTGTCATCAAAGTGGGAAGGCCCTTACCAGGTAGTACGAGTCACCAAACCCGGCGCAATTCGTCTAGAGACCGGAGATGGCACTCTATTGCAAAACTCATTGAATATTGAGCATCTCCGCAAGTTCTACCCGTAAGGCGCGAGACTGCCGGGCCCTGCCCGACAGCCACCCCTTTGTATGGGCCTTGCCTCAGTTGCATGTAACCCCTTGTGCAAAGCTGTGGCGATGACCCCGTGCAAGATAAAATAAAGAAGCGTTGTAGGGGGCCCCACAACCTAGATTGCATGCATGCATGAGCATTCCAGATCACTGCATAAGCATTTTTCATGAGCATCTGCATATGCATACAGATAGGATCAAATCTTGCATTCATTCTCATCTGCATGAACCTGCAGGTTCTTACTATGGGCTTGGCTTCGACAAGGGAGTGAGAAGATTGCCCGGAACAGCGATCTCGGCAAGCCAAATAGATAAGTTCTACCTCTTGTTCATTCATGCTCTGTAAGCTATAACTTGTGCATTAGAAAGTCTCACCACTCCTTCTAGACTTAGGTGCTCCCATTCCTGACCTGAACGCTGCTTCGGTCAGGGTGGTCTTAGTTGCCTTTGATAAAAGGAAGTTAACGAGGGGCTGGCCCTTCTATCTGTAACCCAGCAGATGAGGTTCTCCGGGAGACAAAAAGGGGGGCCGGCAGGATAGCCTGCCGGGACAAACTCGTTTACTTACACTAAAGATGTATCTCACCTCTGCATGGACGTATACATGCACGAGTTCCCGGCAAGGTTCATCTTTTTCATTCACAAGCTAATACAAGTACAAGCATTACAGAACACAAACATGGACTTGGGAGGTTACATTATTTGAATTAAAATTTGGCAAGTGCCTACAGATTTAAGATTGAAAAAAGATAAGTGCCCTGTAATCTCCTCTTTTCATTTTCCCTCCCCCAGGCATTGCAGTGGAAAGAGGAAGACACGAGAAAAGATCCCAGACGAAAACCCACCCCGGTCTCGCCGCGGCCCGCCCAGAGGTGGCTGAACAAGATCAGGGCTGGAGAAGTGTGGAGGAGAAGCATAGAAGCAGGGCAGAGGGCCCCGGCTACCCCCACCAGCGAGAAGACCTGACTCGAACCCTGGTGAGGCCATCCTCGGGGGCTCGGTCGAGAGATCACCGGAGGAAAGGAGGAGGCGCCGAGGAGATCCCCCTCCCCGGCTATAGCCCAAAGAGGACGGTGATGATTGTGCCAGGGAGGGAAGGCAAGGACGGAAGACGAGGCGGTAGGTCACCGGTTGAAGGCGAAGGCATCCACGCCATCATACTCTGATCTACCCCCGCCACAAGCCAACTCCACCTTCCCTTGTTTTCTCTCCATCACCACCACTCCCGGGAAGCGCCAAGACTCCAGTCTGATGCCCCCTCTAGAAAGACGATGAATAACCAAGGCGTCCAAGGGGCGAGAAGCGCGACGCTCCCCTCCTTGGCGGGCAGGAAGGCGTGCCCCTCGTCGACATCAACCCTAGTTCCGAGAAGAGAGGCTGTACTGGGATTTCCAATGATCCCGAGCCCCTCACTTGGACTTGGACCAAGCTCACCCCCAAGCGCTAACACCATTGCTCGGCATTATCAACCCAAAACAAAAGCCCGAAGGCCAGCCCCAGGCTCCCCCTTCCGACATATTCAAGATGGAGAAAGACAGGAGAAGAGGAGGAGAATGTTGTTGGATGCCTCCGCTCCTCCCCCACTCTTACTTTTATAGGCGATCGGGGGACCGGGGGCGGGATCCGCAGCGGGCGACCACTGCCCTCCTCCAGAAGTACAAAGAAGCCGGGCCCTCGCCATTACAATCTCCCACGCCACGTGCCTCCGTTACCTACCCCGTGAGATGCATGCGGCGTACGAGGCTAATGATAAGGGCGTGGTGGGAAGAGTGAATTGGCAGTTTCTACCCTGTGAGTTAAAGTCATTCATGGGCCATTACTGGAGAGACCCCACCACCATTTGCTTTGCACGACGTGCGGGGAAACCAGAAACTGGCCCAAAATCAAGACTGATGAAGAAGCAAAGAAGATCTCAGGAGACCAGCCTCTTCAGCAGTGCTGCATATGCACTTGTTACGCCCTACCTCATTGACGCTCGACAGCACGTTCGGGGCAGGCCCGAGGGCTTCTGTCGGTGCAAGAAACCCAGGGCATGTTGCCCTGACTGTGCACAGGCACAAGGTCAGGATTGAAGCACCAGAACAGAGGAACAAGATACCAAGAGACTCGAAGAACCGACAAGAAGATCGGAAGGATCCAAGGCTAAGACAGAGGAGCTAGATATTGTGAAGAGAGAAGCATCCCTTGCCGGGCAGGCGAGCCCGGCAAGGGGCGAGGACACCGCCAGAAGGAGAGGACCAAGTCGTCTCGGTAGGGCCTGCCGGGACTCGCGGAGACCAGATTACTTCACCGACTACTCCACCTCGACCCACGTCATCGATAAGTGCAGTGTCAAGCAGTAGAGTGATTAAGTGGCAACCATTCGCCACATGGCCGCCACTTCCTACCAAGGAAACCTACAGATGACACCCATCCTATGACGTGTCATGCAAGCAGGCATGGAGCTGGCGAATTAGCCCGGCAAGCCTTGCCGGGCAATCAAGGACGTGACACTAAGTGGTGCACTAAATGCACACTGACAGACTATAGAGTTAGGTATAATAGCACTATTTTCTATCATATCAGTGTCTAATGACTAATTTGCCACTCTGGTGACCCCTTGATCTATAAAACGAGGCCCATGGCAACCATACAAGGGTTCGGCTCGTGAGGTTGGAAAGCTAGACCACTTGCTCCCCCCGCACACACGCAGTTGCGGCCAGCCCGAAGCAACCCCTGCCGGGCAAGTGTACTACGCACCACCACCACCTTTCCACCATCAATCCATGAAAGTAGGAGTATGGTTTTATGCCTCACGGCGGCATGAACCTCAGTAAAACTGCCTGTGTGATCTCTGCCATGCTGTCCTATGTTGGTCTGCTCTTTGTGCAACATGACTCCCCCCTACCTAACCAGCAAGGGGACGTCCTGGTCCCATAGGTGGTCGTGTTTCCCGCGACACCCATCTCACATTTTCATCACCGTGTTTTGTTTCTTCACTATTGCGTGCGGCACCCTACCATTGACGCTTACGTCCAGCTAAGGCTAGAGGTGCGGTTTGTAACTTTCAAAGAATCAAAGGAATTCTACAACGTCTATGCAAGGCATGCGGGTTTTGCTGTTAGGGAAGGTTCTAAGGTTAATAGCAGGGTGTACCTTTTGTGCACGTGATATGGAGTCTATGAACTGAAAGCTTCAAATGCAAATAGAAAGAGGAACAAGACCACTGCCAGGACTAAATGCAAGGTTAAAATGAGCCTGAAGAAGAAAAACGATGAAACACTTGTAGTCGAGGATATATGATGGGGACACAACCATAGGCTGGTGGCCCCCAAATGCTTGTCTTCTTGCACTCCCAAAAAAACTTTGACACCACAATCATGGAGTACGTCAAGTTC
This sequence comes from Triticum aestivum, assembly GCF_018294505.1. Classification (NCBI taxonomy): domain Eukaryota; kingdom Viridiplantae; phylum Streptophyta; class Magnoliopsida; order Poales; family Poaceae; genus Triticum; species Triticum aestivum. The sequence goes on along the minus strand of NC_057798.1, from coordinate 357,986,487 downwards.
CTGTAGTTCAATGGCATTGAACTTGCAAAAATCATGAGCATACTGGGTTGATGATGCCGGTGGCTACTTCCTCAAAATGACCACCCGAGACCTAATTAACGCGTAAGTACAAACTTGTTCTCTTCCCAGACCCCATCCCTCTTTTTCCTCTATCATTTCAAACCAGTTGTGCAACGCATGACCTGATGCCAGTTGAACATGCATATTTCATTGACCTTTCACTTTTAGTCTGCTAGGAAGCAAAGAATTCAAGGATGGATGATGTGGACGATGTCCTCATGTCTATCAACGTCTTTAGGGATATGAAATCGGTAAACAAGGAATTCTTGTGCAACGCACAACCTGATGAGTCCGACAGGGTGAAGAATATATTCTAGGCGAACACAAGCTGCCGAGGGGCATACCAAGACTTTGGTGATTGTGTGACATTTGACACCACGTATAAGACCAACAAGTAACATATGCCACTTGGGGTGTTTGTGGGTACTAACAACAAGTTGCAGACTACATTCTTTGCTTTCTCTCTGATAAGAGATGAGGATGCAGATTCATTCAAGTGGCTATTCAAAACATTTTTAAAGTGTATCAGAGTGAAGGCTCTTGCATGCATCCTCACAGGTACCACCGCCAACCAAAAAAAGGAAAAAACATAGTAAAATAGTTGTGTCAGTTCTATTTGTATATATGCACTAGGATCCGCTGACCACTCCACGTCTCTTTCTCATTACTAGACTAGTGCTCGGCAATGGCATTGGTGATCCCATATGTTTTCAGAAACACAGTACACAAGCTATGTTGTTGGCACATTATGAAGAAGTACAGGGAACACATCGCGTACCTTTACAACCTCCACAAAACCTTTAAGGATGAACTGACAACAATCCTCAACTGGCCCCTCATGCCAACTGAGTTTGAGGCTCCCTGGAAAGCGCTCATGGATAAGTACAACCTCCATGACGCCACCACGATGGTGTCAATGTGGAACGAGCGGGAGAGATGGATATCAGCTTACTTCAAAGAATTTTTTTGTGCCACAATGACATCCACACAACACAGTGAGAGCATGAACCATGTGCTCAAGAAGAACTTCGTAATTGAGAGAGAAAACCTGCACCAGTTTGCCAGCCAGGTAAACACCTGCGTCAAAACCAGGAGGCAGAAAGAGAACGAGGAGACAATGGGCAACCGGGTATAGCTCTATCACATGCCATAAGACAAGAATGTGCTTACTAAAGTACTTCTTTCTTACTTAGACAAGTTTTTGTACCAGAAAACTAATAATTTGTTCAACACTCTTGCTTGCGCAGAAAGAACAAAACATGTTGTCCCTCTATGAGTTCGACACTCAGATCGCAAAGCTTTACTCATGAGGTGTGTACAGCGAGATCAGAAAGAGGCTAAAACTCAGCACCCTCTTCCCGGTGACGGACACGAATGAGCTTACAAAGTACCTTGTGCTACAACAACCTGCAAAAACAGTTTGCATGGTCACAACACTCGTTCCAGGTGGTTGCAGACCCCGTGGGAGAAATATACGACTGCTGATGCAAGTTGTGGGACCGCACAGGTGAGGACTAAAAAGATGTTACAAAATGTAGTAATTTTCTTGTCAGATTATGTTCGATTGAAATGACGGAAACCATGCACCTCTTCCAAAAACAGGTATCTTCTGCCTGCATGTCCTTTGCATGATGCAGACAAATAGGGCTGGCAGCGTTCTGGAGAAATACATCCTCAGGTGATAAACCAAATGCCCAAACATGCACCCAACCTTGAACAGAAATGACTTGAGGACAGTAGCTCCAAACAATGCCTCCCACTATTGCATTCAAAGTGCACTGCTGCAGCTGAACATGAGGGTACACAAAAAAAGCTTGAGAATACAAGAGCAATTGGCAATGGCACTGATCATTATGGAAAGTCTTGAACAAGAACTCGACGCCATGTAATCTGCTGCAAATGGAGATGATGCGGACAACAAAGCAGAAAATATTGAGCATGATGTCGCTAATCTTATCTGAAATGAACCGTCTGGGAGCTATTAGCAACTACGACGAGGAGGAGGAGCAACAAGAGCATGCCCATGTGCAGACTCAAGAGCAGCAGCATGCTCACGTGCAAGATCATGAGCTTGACGGTGTTCTAGGTGAACAACATGACAGTAGGAGATCCTACCAGCAGCAGCAACAACAAAGGATAATTAGACCTCCCATATGCTCATGCACAAAGGGGAGGAAGAATAAGACGCAAGCAACGAAAGTAGTAGCCAACAAGCCGCTGCGCCCCTTCAAAGGCGTGGAATTCGGCCTGAACGGCAAACCTCTCGGGATAAGGGCATGCGACGTCTGCAACATGGTAACCAATCATAATGCACACACATGCCACACCGCACTCATGTCATCGTCGACAAGCAAAAGTTGCAGAAGCATATCGGATCCCCCCGGTTTCTACCACTAAAGATGATACATGTAAAAGAGACATTTGTGGCAAGTGTGGGGGGATTGATGGACATAATTCCCGCACATGCAGACTGGACAAGGGCCATGGCGCTGAACAGAAATAGGGCAAGGTCCAGAGTTCCAAAAAATCAAAAGAATAGGATGAAGAAGAAGAGTTTGACGAGAATGACGACCAATCAGATGAAGACAATGAAGATGACATTATTGGGGACAAGGAACCTGAAATTGATGATGAAGCTGCCAAGGCTCAAGCAGGAAAGGACGTTGACAAGGAACAACATCCGCAACCAGTTAGAAGGAGCTCAAGACTGAAGAATCCATAGTGGTTGTGCTACTACATCAATTCGAAAATAAGCTTCTACTCTCGGTCTCCTCGGTACACAATGAAGAATCGCATTAGAAACACTGTCGGTACCAAACTTATTTAGCTTTATTATCAATTTCTCGATTAGTACTATAGTTAAAATACCATTTGTGTTGTGCCTGCTAGACCAGTGACATTATTTTAATGCACTCACAAATATATTTGAATTTATTTGGACTTTTGTACCTCAACACTACTGTCGACCAGTAACTCAGCAAAAAAAATTTAAAAAAATTGAGACTCTGATAGTACATCAGTACTACTAAGTCTATCACGTCAGTTCAAGGCAAAGCAATCAAACACACTTGTGAACACCTCAAAAACAAATTTCGAAAACTATGATTGGTCTTCCAGTCCTAGTGCAGAATGCCCATCAATATAGAAAAGAATGAGCTCAAAGCGAACAGAAAAGTTAGAAGTACAATGTAATACACTTGTAGTGATGAAAAACTAAATTATCTGTAAATAATACTTTCCAAAATTATGTTGATTTAAACAATCATTTCAAAAAACAAGGTTTAAAAAAATTAGCATCACACACAATATAAAAGAGAAAATCTTCTCAAACGAACAACATAGGGCTGGCGTGACACAAATATAATACACTTGTATTGGTAAGTTCAACCACATGTCAATCACCAGTCCAAGTATTCCACGGTTGAGAGGTATTAAATGCAATCATTACCTACTCTGAGATGCGCAAGTGGGACAAGCAACTAATAAGTGCACCTTAACAAGATGGATCAGTGCAACTAGGAAATATCCTTGCAAAGAATTAGGCTTGGACGGGTGGTTTTCCTAGGACACCACCCGACTGGATGGTTGGCACGACGGACTGCAACAATGACCCCACAACCACTACCCCCACTATCACAACAATCTTGTGTCGAACCGCCTCCCCCATGTCCCAAACCACGCCTTAAAATACCCCGTTCGCCTCCGTCTCCGACTCATTATGAAAGCCACCTTTGCCACTCCATCTCCACTACTAACTCCCCACAACATCTCCCTCTGAAGCCCACAGCCACTGGAGGAGAGCAATGGCAGAGGAACTGTCTGCCTAGAGTTAGCACGGCGAGACGTCCAACTAGAGGAGCAAGCTCGACAACGTTCAGGTCCCCGGTGAGAAGTTGGAATACATCGAAAGGCTCGAAGAGGTTGAGGTCCACGGTAATGAGATACTGGAGGTCGTCTGCACCAGCAATCCAGATGAAGCCGATGCAATGATCAGTAGGCTATGGAGGAGGGTTGGAGGCTTGTATCCTAGATTCATCGGTGTTGATGTGGAGTTTACGAGGGAAGACGAACCTCTATAGAGAGCAGCCGTTCTGCAGTTATGTGTGGAGGAACTCTGCCTGGTATACCACATCACCGTGGCCACAAAATTGTGAACCATCCTACTCATTTACCCTCTTCATTCATATGTTTAATTAGTACCGCATCCTAAAAATTTCATTAAAATAGTTTCTCAACTAGATGTACTAGTGTAGTTTGTGAAGTTGATGCACTAGTGCGGTTTCTCAAGTAGATGCACTAGAAGAGATTTTGAACCTGATGCACAGATTTTGAATCTGATGCACTGGACTAGTATCTGAAATTGTTGCACCAGATTAATTTCTGAACTTGGTGTACTAGTGTAGTTTCTGATCTTGATGCACTAGCATAGTTTATTGACTTGATGTATTAAAAGATGTTTCTGAACTTGATGTAGTAAATCTTTTTCTGAACTTGGTCTGATGTTATTTTCATCAGCAAAAAAATAACTTGGTGAAGCACTGGTATATGTTTTTTTATTCAACAAAAGAAAACTAAACTAGTGTCGTGGGAAACCATGGCCACCTATGGGACCAAGCGGCCCCTTGCTGGTTCGGCAAGGGGGTGTCGCGTTGCACAAAGAGCAGAGGAGCGTGGGGCAGCGCGGCAGGGATCACACGAGCAATTTTACCCAGGTTTGGGCTGCCGTGAGGCGTAAAACCCTACTCCTGCTTTGGTGGATTGATGGTGGAAGAGTGGTGGTGGAGCATAGTACACTTGCCCGACAGGGGCGGCAGCGGCTACGCACGTATGGGTGTCTAGCTCTCCAGCCTCGCGAGCCGAACGAACTAAACCGAACACCCTACTACGGTTGCCATGGGCCTACTTTTATAGTATAAGGGGTCACCATAGTGGCAAATCAGTTATTATACACAAATAAGATAGCAAAGAGTGCTATCATACCTAACTCTATAGGTTGATAGCACACATTAAATGTGCCACTCAACGTTGCATCGTTGCTCACTTAGAAATCCTTGCCAGGATTATTCAGTCGGCTCCATGCCTGCCTATTCGACACGTCATAGGACGGGTATCATTTGTAGGGTTTCCTATATAAAATCTCTGCCATGTGGCGAGTGGTTGCCACTTAATCACTTCGCGGCTTGACACCGCACTGATCCACGACGTGGGTCGTGGGGGAGTGGTTGATGAGGTGTTTCTTTCCTCCATGAGTCTCGGACGGGATGTCTTGGTCGCTTTCTTTCGTGGGTGGCTCTGTCCTTGCCAAGTCCTTTCGCCCGGAAAGGGAGGTGTTCCTCCCGATGGTACCAGGCTTCTCTGACTTGATCTTGGTCCTCTTGTTCTCCATGCTGGTCCTTTGAAGATCTTGAACTCTTGTTCTCTGGCATGGCCTGATGCCACAGTCTTATTCCCATGCCTGTGCACAATCAGGGCAACATACCCAGGGTCTGTTGCACCGACAGAAGCCCCCGGGCTTGCCCCGATCGCGCTGTCGGGCATCATCGGGGTAGGCCCTAATAAGTGCATAGGCAGGGGTGCTGAAGAGGCTGGCCCCTTCATGTCTTCTTTGCTTCTTTATTAACTTGAGTCCAGGCCAGTTTCCGGTTTCCCCGCGTGTCGTGCGCAACATTAAGGAAAATCTCATATCGTGGCCCGCATGGAGCTTTCATCCCACGATCACGGGGTGAAATCTGCCACCCCACTTTCCTCCATGCTTCGGGTGCATCCGCCACATGTACTCCATGCATTAGGAAGGGTTGGTGATGGATGCGGGGAGCACGGGTGTGAGTGCGATGGTGGGAAATCATGCGTCGCTGGTTGAAGCAGCGGGTTGGTCCTGATCCCCTAAGCCTTTGGATGGGTGGGGAAGCTGTATTGGGTGCGTGGGGTAGCTGCCCTCTGAACAAGAGGCCAGCCCCCGGCCTTGCCCTTCTATAGAAAGGGTAGGAACAATGCATCTCCATACACACCTGATTCTTCTTCTTTCCCTGTAGTCTTTCTTTGCTCGTCATGGTGAGAGGACGAGGGCGTGGTGGTATTCAAACGATGGTGACGAGGGCTTCTGCTCGACAGCGCGTCCCCGCTCCCCTTGACCCCGTGGCACTGAAGCCTGTCGCGAGGGGCGGAGGGAGGGGGCGAGGCCGTGGCCACCGTGGTTCTCGAGGGAGAGGAGGACAGGGTGGCGCTCTGGCCGCACCCCCACCAGTGGCCCCCCTCCGATGAAGGGCCATGCTGGAGATCAGCCTCGGGAGCTTGTCATCAGGCTGTACAAGCCTGTGTGCGGCCACCTCCATCTTCCTACTCTGTTTGCATGAGAAATGGAGCTTAATCCGCCACATGCTCTAAGGTTGCACATGAGGGGCTGTGGGAATGACGACATGTAGGTCGACGTCAACTTTCCTGCTCCTCAAGTTATGTACCTCCGCCGTGGTTGGAATACCTTTACTCATTCCCTTGGCTTGTCGGAGGGGCACGTTCTCCAGTTCAAATTAATGGAGAGTGGCCTGCTCTCCGTCAAGATCTTCGGGCGCTCGGGCATTCGCTTAGGATACTGCGCGGAGAGCTCCACCAACGATGAAAGCTCCTCCCCGAGCGAGAGCGATGGGGAGGGCAGGGGCGATAGTAAGGATGGTAGCAAGCGTGAGGGCGACGACTCTGACTCCGGTTGAACATCGCCCGCACCATCTTCATCAGGTGGCACCACCATCATTCTGTAGCAGCATCTCCTTCCTGGCAGGGGGATTTGCCTAGGAGTGGTGTCTCCTGTCCTCCTCCAGTGGTCTCCTAGCTGGCCACCGGGAGGCTTCCTCTCGGGCTGCAGCTCCGTTAGCCCTGTTGTGCCCTTCTGGCCTTGGTGGCGGCGGTTGTTGGGTCGCCTCCTCCATGCTCTCCATTGTCGCCTTCGTTGGTGTCTCCCCGTCTCCGTTGGGCTACCTCTTCTAGGGCCCGATGGGATTGGCCTGGGGTCCTGCTCAGGTGCTCCTTTTGCCCTTTTTGCCTTCACCTACCATGCCTAGGAGGAGAGGGACAAGAAAGGGGATTACGGGGCACTTATCTTTTTTCAATCTTAAACTTGTAGGCACTTGCAAAATTTTATTCAAATAATGTAATCTCTCGAGTCCATGTATGTGTTCTATAAGGCTTGTACTTGTATGATTTGCATATTAATGAAGAAGATGAACCTTCCCAGGAGCTCCTGCATGTGTATGTCCATGCAAAGGTGGTATGCCTCTTTAGTTATAAACAAGTTTTAACCGGGAAACTCTCCTGTCGGCACCCTTATTCTATTTTCTTACTAGGGACCAGAGTCTACCGGGTAAAAAATAAAGGGACCAGCCCCCCGCCAATTCTTCCTCAATAAAGGCCAGCGACCACCTAGGCTCAAGCAACGTTCTAGCCAAAAGTGGGAGCACCTAAGATTTGAAGAGTTCCGAAACTTTCTCATGCACAAGTTTTAGCCTACATAACACTTATGGACAAGACATAGAACTTACCTGTAGGCTTGCTAGGGATCGCAGTGCTGGTCCATCTTCTCATCTCCTTGTAGAAGCCAAGTTCACGGTAGGAACCTGTAACTTTATGCAGATGAGAATGATGTAGGATGCAATCCTATCTATATGCATATGCAGATGCTCATGAAATGCTTATGCAAATGCTCTTGGAATGCTTATGCATGCATGCAACTTGGTCGGAGGTCCCCCAGCGCTTCGCTTATTTCTCTGGTGCACAGGGTCATCGCCCTGGCTTTGTGCAAGGGGTTACATGCAGCTGAGGCAAGGCCTGTACAAATGGGTGGCTGCCGGGTAGGGCTCGACAGTCGCGCCTTATGGGTAGAACTTGTGGAGATGCTCAATATTCCACGAGTTTTGCAATTGAATGCAATCTCCGGTCTCCACAGGGACTGCACTAGGTCTGGTGACTCATACTACCCGGTAAGGGCCTTCCCGCTTTGGCTTCAACTTGTTTGTACCCTTGGTCGACTGAACGCGCCTAAGGACAAGATTACCTTCCTCAAAACATCGGGCATGAACCCCGCGGCTATGATAGCGGCGCTGGGCTTGCTGATAGCGTGCAGCATGCATAGTAGCCCGGAGACGGTTCTCCCCGAGTAGCAAAGAGTCATCACACCAATACTGATCTTGCGCTACTTCATCGTAGGCAAGCACTCGAGGCGACCCGTAGATGAGTTCCATGGGAATAACTGCTTCTACCCCATAGACCAGGGAAAAGGCAGTCTACCCGACACCTCGATTTGGTGTCGTTTTGAGGGACCAAAGGACTACCGACAACTCATCGACCCACCGCATGTCGTGCTTCCACAGCGTATCAAAGGTTCTTGTTTTGTGTCTGCGCAACACTTCAGCGTTCGGCCTCTCAGCTTGCCCATTGCCCCTGGGATGAGCGACAAAGGAAAATAATACCTTGCTTCCAAGGGTGCGAACATATTGCATGAAGGCGCGGCTCGTGAACTGGGTGCCGTTGTCGGTAATTGTCGATGGAAAACGACACATATGGGATCACAAGAATTCCTACTACTATTGTGGGGCGTTGGGTCGTGAGGAGAGCGGGATCAACAGTCAGCACAAACACTTAGGTCGTTTACCCAGGTTCGGACCGCAAGGATGCGTAATACCCGAGTCCTGCTTTAGTGTGTATATCTGTGTTCTTGGAGTTCTTGACCTAGCTACAATGAGCGTAACTTGTCCAAGGGTCCGAATCCTTCTCCTTGATGCCTTGGGCCTCCTTTTATAGTCAAGGGGATCGCCACAGTGGCACAGAGGAGGTGGCATCGGTGTGCTGTGGCTAAGCTTATCGCTTAGCCATTACGGGACAAGACGCATTTAATGCGCCTCTGATGTGTCCCCTTGCTTTACCGCCGCCTTGCCCTGCTTCAACACACGCCCGGGCCAGCGAGGCGGTCAGCGCCATGTAAGCCGGCAGACTGCTGAGGTGGCTCGGTGGTAGGGGCTTCATGAAGATTTGCATGCCACCACGTAGGCATGCGCTAACTTGGCCTGGAAACCTCACATAGACACTCAGGTGTCTGCCTAGCCGGTGGGCTGGCAGCTGCATGGGAGCGATGGTAAAAACTTAGTCGGTGCGGGCCTGGCTGTGGCCCCACGGATGTCCTCGGCAAGGGCCTTGTCGGGGCCCCGGCAAGGGTCTTGCCGTGGTGTTGCGGTCATCCCCGATAAGGATCTGGCCGGGGGCCTTGTGGGTTTCCTCGGCAACGATCTTGCTGCTAAGTCTTGAGCTTGTGTTGGTTTTCCTTGAATAGGAAAGGGTGATGCAGCAATAGTAGCATAAGTATTTCCCTCAGTTTTTGAGAACCAAGGTATCAATCCAGTAGGAGGCTCCTCAAAAGTCACACACACCTACACAAACAAACAAAGAACTCGCAACCAACACAATAAAGGGGTTGTCAATCCCTTTACGGCCACTTGCAAAAGTGAGATCTGATAGAGATAGTATGATAAGATAAATATATTTTTGGTATTTTATAATATAGATGTAGAAAGTAAAGATGCAAATAAAAGTAGATTGAAAGCTTATATGATAAAAGATAGACCCGGGGGCCAGAGGTTTCACTAGTGGCTTCTCTCAAGATAGCATAAGTATTACAGTGGGTGAACAAATTACTGTCAAGTAATTGATAGAAAAGCGAATAATTATGAGATTATCTAGGCATGATCATGTATATAGGCATCACGTCCGCGACAAGTAGATCGACTCCTGCCTGCATCTACTACTATTACTCCACACATCGACCGACTCCTGCCTGCATCTAGAGTATTAAGTTCATAAAGAACAGAGTAACACATTAAGAAAGATGACATGATGTAGAGAGATAGACTCAAGCAATATGATATATACCCCATATTTTTATCCTCAATGGCAACAATACAATACGTGCCTTGCTGCCCCTGCTGTCATTGGGAAAGGATACCGCAAGAACGAACCAAAAGCTAAGCACTTCTCCCATGGCAAGAAAGATCAATCCAGTAGGCCAAACCAAACTGATAATTCGAAGAGACTTGCAAAGATAACTCAATCATACATAAAAGAATTCAGAGGAGATTCAAATATTTCTCATAGATAAACTTGATCATAAACCCACAATTCATCGGATCTCGACAAACACACCGCAAAAAGAGTTTACATCGAATAGATCTCCACAAGAGAGGGGGAGAACATTGTATTGAGATCCAAAAAGAGAGAAGAAGCCATCTAGCTAATAACTATGGACCCGAAGATCTGTGGTAAACTACTCACAATTCATCGGAGGGCTATGGTGTTGATGTAGAAGCCCTCCGTGGTCGATTCCTCCTCCGACGGAGCGCCGGTAAAGGCTCCAAGATGGGATCTCACGGATACAGAAGGTTACGGTGGTGGGAATTGTGTTTCGTTGGCTCCCTGGATGTTTTCGGGGTACGTAGGCATATATAGGAGGAAGAAGTATGTCGGGGACGGCCACAAGACAGGGGGGCGCCACATAAGGTACTGTAATGAACTTATTCTTTATTTATTTTGGTGTTAAACCTACTGTATTCCAACTTCTTTATGGTTTATAAACTATTTTACTAGCCATAGATGCATCAAAATAAGCAAACAACACAGAAAAACAGAATCTGTCAAAAACAGAACAGTCTGTAGCAATCTGTAACTAACGGAAACTTATGTAACTCTTAAAATCCTACCAAAATAGGAATTCCTGGAAAATTTGTCTATTGATCAGCAGCAAAAAGAATAAATGCAAAAGCACGTTTCTGTGATTTAACAAAACTAATTACGTGCGCAAAAAGTTTCTTCCTTTTTGTAGAATCAAATCAACTATCATCATAGGTTATCATATAGGTTCTACTTGGCACAAACACTAATTAAAACACAAAAACACATCTAAACAGAAGCTAGATGCAAAATTTATTACTAAAAAGGAACAAAAACAAAAAATATAAATGAAATTGGGTTGCCTCCCAACTAGAGCTATTGTTTAACGCCCCTAGCTAGGCATAAAAGTGAAGATAGATCTAAGTAGTGCCATCTTTGGCACTAAATTCATAAGTAGCCCGCATAATAGATTCATAAGGTAATTTTACTTTCTGTCTTGGAAAATGCTCCATGCCTTTCTTTAATGGAAATTGGAATCTAATATTCCCTTCCTTCATATCAATAATCGCACCAATCATTCTAAGGAAAGGTCTACCAAGAATAATAGGGCAACAAAAGATTGCAATCTATATCAAGAACGATAAAATCTACGGGCACCAAGTTTCTATTTGCAACAATGAGAACATCATTGATCCTTCCCATTGGCTTTTTAATGGTGGAGTCCGCAAGGTGCAAATTTAAAGAGCAATCATGAAGATCATGGAAACCTAGAATATCACATAAAGTTTTCCGAATCGTGGAAACACTTGCACCCAAATCACACAAAGCAAAACACTCATAATCTTTAATTCTAATCTTTATAGTAGGTTCCCACTCATCATTAAGTTTTCTAGGTATAGAAACTTCCAAATTAAGGTTTTCATCATAAGATTGCATCAAGGCATCAACGATATGTTTTGTAAAAGCTTTATTTTGACTATAAGAATTAACAACGGATTGCAACAAGGAAATACAACCTTCTAAAGAGCAATTATCATAATCAAATTCCTTGAAATCCGAGATAGTGGGTTCAATGATATTTAAAGTCATGACCTTTCCAATCCCACTTTTACCAAATTTAGCATCAAGATCTAAAAACTCCGAATTTTGGGATGCCTTCTAACTAAAGTTGACTCATCTTCAGTCCCATAATTATCAAGATTCATATTGCAAAACAAAGATCTAATAGGAGACGCATCAATAACTTTAGGATCTTCATCATTATTTTCATGGAAACAAGAAGAACATGCCTTTACAAAGCAATCTTTCTTAGCACGCAATCTAGCGATTCTTTCCTTGCACTCATCAATGGAAATTCTCATTGCTTTGAGAGACTCATTGATATCATGCTTAGGAGGAGAAGATCTAAGTTTAAGAGAATCAACATCAAGCGAAAGTCTATCAACATTCCTAGCCAAATCATCAACTTTGAGCAATTTTTCTTCAAGCAAGGCATTAAAATTCTTTTGAGAAATCATAAATTCTTTCACACTATTCTCAAAATCTGAGGGCATCTTACTAAAATTACCATAAGAATTATTGTGGGAATTTCCATAATTATTATAGGAATTACTATGTAACGGTCTAGAATTAAAGTTTCCTCTATAAGCATTGTTACCAAAACTATTCCTACCAACAAAATTCACATCCATAGATTCAATATTATTCTCAATCAAAGTAGACAAAGGCATATCATTGGGATCAAGAGGAGTATTCTTAGTAGCAAACAACTTCATAAGTTCATCCATCTTTCCACTCAAAACATTGATTTCTTCTATAGCATGCACTTTTTTACTAGAAGATCTTTCGGTGTGCCATTGAGAATAATTAGCCATAATATTATCAAGAAGTTTTGTAGCATCTCCTAATGTGATTTCCATAAAAGTGTGATAGAGGCGAGGATCCCGATCTTTCGATGAGATGATAACTATCGATTTGGTGGAGACGACTTTGACGATCCGACTACAAACGTGCACGATGTTGCGCCTTAGCAATCGCTAAACCAATCTCCTGAGGTTACTGACAATGCCGGAAGCATGGTCAGCCTGACCACGAAGGTCTATTCCTGCAAGCAATCGAAGAACGACCAAGAATATGATAAAGCAATCTGAATATCGCAAATATATATGAGGTATTGATAATGGTGGGGATCCGTAAGCGGTCTTGGTCTGGTCGTTGGACACAAACGAAGTACACGAAGTTGCAATGGCTAACTTTTAACTAAACAAATCCCAAGGAAAAGCTACTAGATGGATCTACTTATATATGAGCAAGGGGTGGCGGCCAAGGAGGTGGGAGGACGTTCCAAGGCATCCTAAAACTAAAGCTAGGTCGTACAAGGCCAATGGGCCCAAGTGGAGGTGATGTAACACCTTTGGACTTGTAGTTTGACTCAGATTCTGCTGCAGCATCAGATTGTTTCGTCCACAACTCAACGCTCCGGACGAATTTGAAGATGATTCCAATTGGGTTGGAAAGTGCACGAAATCTAGTTTCCAACAAAAAAAGAATCACCCAATTCGGAGTCCGTATGGAAAACTTGTGTGCGTTTTGAATCAGGTATGTCTGTGCAGTCCGAATCTGAATCCAGAACGTGAGATACTTGGACTCTATCTTCTCTTGGGCCAAAAGTGACGTGAGAGAACTTTTTGGACAGCAAATAAACATCTCTTTCTTCCTTATCTTCATATGTGGATTGTACAAATGTCCCATACACCTGCAATTAGACAAAACACAAAAGTGTGTGAAGTATTTTTGTTCTGGATAACACAAATAGATTATTGAATAGTTTGCACTAGAAATCACCTGACAAATATGCATATATGCAATATTTTTGGTCATATCCAAGGTAGTCATGTCCTCATCATCCTCCCCTTCTTGAAAATAAAGCCGTCCTCGGCGTTGCTTAATCTGAAATGTGGCTAATAAAAGAGACAAGGTGTACATGTTGTATATGTATATGTCATCCATTTTTACTTCCCTTGATTTTTGCATATATGACACATGAATAGATGAGTAACTTGCATAGTTCATAAAATCTAAGGCCAAAAAATTAGCACAAGAAGTAGAAGGCATGAAAATATTGCAACTCAGTTTGCACATATAAATGAAGCTCTTATTCATTTCAAAAGATTGACAATGTTCATCATTAAACCATCCCAACATTGGTGAATAAACCTTACTTGCATCAAATTTACATGCTACAACATGCTTAAATAAGCAAACATGCAATAAGTCATTCAACACAGAATCATCACCAAGATTAGAGGTCATATCAAAATGATTAAACATTGGTTCTTTTGCATCAATAGTTAATTCAATGGGTGCACTCAACATTGTTGGTATTTCAGTTGTTTGATCACATGGCAAAGTCAAATTATCAACGTAGTCCTCTAAAATAGGTGGTGTGATCAAAGTAGTGGGTAGCTCATCAGATGGTGCATTCAAATTGACAAGGCATTCATCATTCTCATGTAGAGATGGAAGATCAGTACCTTTGTCATTACCTCTTATGATCAACTCAGATGATGTAGCCACTCTCGGGGGTGATGTGTCACATGGTGGAGGTGATGTAGTCCTGACAACAACGGATGTGGTTGTCGTAGTATGCCTAGTAGTTGAAGGAACAATCATATCAACTCTTGGAATGTGCACCGTGCGCTTGTTCTCCTCGTGGCCAACACGTTGTTTTATTTCCTGTTCAGCTTTGCAAGCAAGATGAAACAAATGGTCCATAGTATAACACTCTTCATGAATTAGTATCTTTTGAATATCATGGTTTAATCCTCCCCAAAATCTATCCATAAAATCATCTTCACTTTCTTCTAAAGAGGAATGCAACAAGGTAGTTTGTAAATCATCATAATATTTTGTTACAGTTTCACTACCTTGTTTTAAGTGTTGCAACTTCTTAATCATGTCACGAGTATAATAAGCAGGGACGAAAGTATGTCGCATGGCAAGTTTCAAATCATCCCAAGTAGTAGGTATATAATCAGGGTGTAACCGACAATATTCACTCCACCAAACCAAAGCATAACCTGTGAAAGAACCAACCGCAACCTTAACCTTTTTATGTTCATTGAAATTATGGGAAGCAAATATATTTTTTATGTCGAACTCCAATTCAATATATAAAGCAGGTTTAAAACGGCCATTAAATGGTGGTATAGATACATTAACCTGATCATGTGCATTTGGATGTTTGTGCACCTCTCGTGACGGTTGTGGTTTTTGCAAAGGTGGTGGCACGTCTCTCGCGATCGACAAAGCCCATGAATTGACACTGGATCCTGTCATGATTAGTAGAACAAGAAACAAAACCCAAAAATAATGTTCCTACAACTACTAGAATGTGGTGGTAAAACGCTCACAGTAAAGCAAATATCAATGTCTTACAAGTTCTTACCATGCAGCAGGCGGTGATCGGCAACCAGCGGTGTCAAGTAACTCCGAATATTGAGTAAAGCGATTGCTAGGGGAGCGTACGTATACACGGTGTAGAAATATGTGGAGCTGGGTTGGCTATATATGGTAGCAAAAGATTAGCAATAATCAATTCAAAGATGCAATGTTGAATAAACGCTCAACGACGGTACTGTGCTGGTCCTAGGCTAGACCGGACTAGAGACGCGAGCCTAGAACACTAATGAGGTCACGGCGTAGCACAACTAGCATCAATGAAGGATACTAAGTAGCTCTTGACAGCAAGATATAAGTGAAGATCACAACGGCAGTGAAGATAATGATGAAAAACAACTGCCAAGCAGGATATACAACAACTCTCTCTCCAACTTTCCTCTTAAAAAGTTTGAGACAATTTTCTGATAAATTCTTTCAAAGAATGCTACTAACTCAAGCTTTCCAATGCAAAAAGAATCACTCAATTCCAAGTTGATATGAGGAGTCAAAGAATTCTAAAACTGGCCTGAAAAATTGGAACAAGTTGTGTTCACGAACTTCGGAGGGCAAAAAGACCTATTTAGAAGCCGATTTGGAGGTGTCAAATATTGAACTTGCTTCTGCAACTATTTAGATGCGGCTCGTCGCTATCTTCAATTTGAGTACTCACGGAGCCAAAACGGACTTCGTATGAGGAAGATACACCTGTTTTACTAAACAGTGCGCAAAAGAGATTCCAATCCGAATTCAGGTACCACTTGATAGAGGCGAGGGTCCCGATCTTTCGATGAGATGATAACTATCGATTTGGTGGAGACGACTTTGACGATCCGACTACAAACGTGCACGATGTTGCGCCTTAGCAATCGCTAAACCAATCTCCTGAGGTTACTGACGATGCCGGAAGCATGGTCAGCCTGACCACGAAGGTCTATTCCTGCAAGCAATCGAAGAACGAGCAAGAATATGATAAAGCAATCTGAATATCGCAAATATATATGAGGTATTGATAATGGTGGGGATCCGTAAGCGGTCTTGGTCTGGTCGTTGGACACAAACGAAGTACACGAAGTTGCAATGGCTAACTTTTAACTAAACAAATCCCAAGGAAAAGCTACTAGATGGATCTACTTATATAGGAGCAAGGGGTGGCGGCCAAGGAGGTGGGAGGACATTCCAAGGCAGCCTAAAACTAAAGCTAGGTCGTACAAGGCCAATGGGCCCAAGTGGAGGTGATGTAACACCTTTGGACTTGTAGTTTGACTCGGATTCTGCTGCAGCATCAGATTGTTTCATCCACAACTCAACGCTCCGGACAAATTTGAAGGTGATTCCAATTGGGTTGGAAAGTTCACGAAATCTAGTTTCCAACAAAAAAAGAATCACCCAATTCGGAGTCCGTATGAAAAACTTGTGTGCGTTTTGAATCAGGTATGTCTGTGTAGTCCGAATCTGAATCCAGAACGTGAGAGACTTGGACTCTATCTTCTCTTGGGCCAAAAGTGACGTGAGAGAACTTTTTGGACAGCAAATAAACATCTCTTTCTTCCTTATCTGCATATGTGGATTGTACAAATGTCCCATACACCTGCAATTAGACAAAACACAAAAGTGTGTGAAGTATTTTTGTTCTGGATAACACAAATAGATTATTGAATAGTTTGCACTAGAAATCACCTGACAAATATGCATATATGCAATATTTTTGGTCATATCCAAGGTAGTCATGTCCTCATCAAAGTGCCTCCCGTGGCCGAATCTAAAAGATTTCTTGAAGCAAAGTTCAAACTGGCATAAATTTTTTGTATGATCATCCATAAATTCAAACCATGAGTAGGGCAATTATGAATCATCAATTTCATTCTTTCCCAAGATTGGGCAACATGCTCATGATCAAGTTGTTTAAAATTCATAATATCGTTCCTAAGATTGATGATCTTAGCAGGAGGAAAATACTTAGAGATAAAAGCATATTTGCACATGTTCCAAGAATCAATACTATTTTTAGGCAAAGATGAAAATTAAACTTTAGCACGATCTCTAAGTGAAAATGGAAATAACTTCAATTTAACAATATCATTATCCGTCTCTTTCTTCTTTTGCATATCACACAAATCAACAAAGTTGTTTAGATGAGTAGCGGCATCTTCACTAGGAAGGCTGGCGAATTGATCTTTCACAACAAGATTCAGCAAAGCAGTATTAATTTCACAAGATTAAGGAAATCATTATTATTGGTATTGGAAAAATCACACAATTTCGTATTATCTTGTGCCATGGCAACAAGTAATCCAACACACAAGCAAACAGAAAAAGGCAAGTGAAAGAGAGAGAGGAGATTGGGAGAGAGAGGGCAAATAAAACGACAAGAGTGAAGTGGGGGAGAGGAAAATGAGAGCCAAATGGCAAATAATGTAAATGCGAGGGAGATGGGTTTGTGATGGGTACTTGGTATGTCTTGACTTGAGCGAAGGCCTCCCCGGCAACGGCGCCAGAAATCCTTCTTGCTATGTCTTGAGCTTGCGTTGCTTTTCCTTGAAGAGGAAAGGGTGATGGGGCAATAGTAGCGTAAGTATTTCCCTCAGTTTTTTAGAACCAAGGTATCGATCCAGTAGGAGGCTCCTCAAAAGTCCCACGCACCTACACAAACAAACAAAGAACTCGCAACCAACGCAATAAAAGGGGTTGTCAATCCCTTCATGGCCACTTGAGAAAGTGAGATCTGATAGAGATAGTATGATAAGATAAATATATTTTTGGTATTTTATAATATAGATGCAGAAAGTAAAGATGCAAATAAAAGTCGATTGAAAGCTTATACGATAAAAGATAGACCCGGGGGCCATAGGTTTCACTAGTGGCTTCTCTCAAGATAGCATAAGTATTACTGTGGGTGAACAAATTACTACCGAGCAATTGATAGAAAAGCGAATAACTATGAGATTATCTAGGCATGACCATGTATATAGGCATCACGTCCGCGACAAGTAGACCGACTCCTGTTTGCATCTACTACTATTACTCAACACATCGACCGACTCCTGCCTGCATCTAGAGTATTAAGTTCATAAAGAACAGAGTAACGCATTAAGAATGATGACATGATGTAGAGGGATAAACTCAAGCAATATAATATAAACCCCACCTTTTTATCCTCGATGGCAACAATACAATACGCGCCTTGCTGCCCCTGCTGTCACAGGGAAAGGACACCGCAAGATTGAACCCAAAGCTAAGCACTTCTCCCATGGCAAGAAAGATCAATCTAGTAGGCCAAACCAAACTAATAATTCAAAGAGACTTGCAAAGATAACTCAATCATACATAAAATAATTTAGAGGAGATTCAAATATTTCTCATAGATAAACTTGATCATAAACCCACAATTCATCGGATATCGACAAACACACCGCAAAAAGAGTTTACATCGAATAGATCTCCACAAGAGAGGGGGGGGGACATTGTATTGAGATCCAAAAAGAGAGAAGAAGACATCTAGCTAATAACTATGGACCCGAAGGTCTGTGGTAAACTACTCACAACTCATCGGAGGGGCTATGGTGTTGATGTAGAAGCCCTCCATGGTCGATTCCCCCTCCATCGGAGCGTCGGCGAAGGCTCCAAGATGGGATCTCGCAGATACAGAAGGTTACAGTGGTGGAAATTGTGTTTCCTTGGCTCCCTCGATGTTTTCGGGGTACGTCGGCATATATAGGAGATAGAAGTACGTCGGTGGCCGCGCGAGGAGCCCACAGGACAGGGGGCACGCCCAGAGGGGGTGGGCGCGCCCTCCTATCTCGTGGCTGCCTAGGCTGCTTCTTGACTTGCACTCCAAGTCCTCTCGATCATGTTCGTTCCAAAAATCACGCTCCCGAAGGTTTCATTCTGTTTGGACTCCTTTTGATATTCATTTTCTTCGAAATACTGAAATAGGCAAAAAAAAACAGCAATACGGGCTGGCCCTCCGGTTGGTAGGTTAGTCCCAAAAATGATATAAATGTGTAAAATAAAGCCCGGAGACATCCAAAAGGGGTAATATAATAGCATGGAACAATCAAACATTATAGATACGTTGGAGACGTATCACTCATAGAGGTTTGTCGTCTTCTAATCCCCTTCTGATTTGGAGTGTTACTTGTCTTCACAAAGATATGCATGCCATCATGGTGGCGCCTCCCGAGCCTTGGTCCCAACATGGTTGCTGGTGTTGGAAAAACTGGGGCTCGAGTGTGGCGCACTCCGCTGGCTTCGGGTAAGCTGCCCCGGCAAGGTTCTTGCCGTGGCTGCGGAGGCTGCCCCGGCAAGGGTCTTGCCGGGGGAGTCTACCTCACCTTGTTGCTCTTTGCGTCCCTGCCTTGGCAATGTTTTGACCATCTTGTGGCTTTGATTTCCTGTCTCTGCCCTGCTTAGGTGTGGCCGTGGGCGCGGCTCTGATTGCGCGTGCACAAATAAGGGGTACAAAGGAGTGCCCCTACTTTAGTACACCGACAGGAGCCCCCGGGCCTGGGTCACACATAAGCGCGACACGTTGTTGGGCCAGGCCCAAAACGGTGCACGGGCAGGCGGGGCAGTTTTATTGAAGGTGATTTTTTCGCCTGCTGCACTTCTCCACGACCCGCGTTGAACGCATGACGTGGGGATCACGTGTGGGGGTGATCGAAGCATCCTTGCATCATCTTGCGGTGAATAGTAACGAGGCAGCTTGCGTGAATCTTCGAGACTGCGGGACCGCTGCTCATTTACTCTCCACGCCTAGGAACCTTCGCTCCACGCATTCCATTACGTCCGCCCCTTGCGCCACATACGCCGCATGCACCATGCAAGGCGGTTGATAGGCGCGTAGAATATGGGAGGACGTGCATGCGTGGGTCGATACCCACGCGCCTTCAATTAGGCGGGGAGGGCGGTTGACGGCCTCGCCCACTGTCACCTTAATTAACTGGATTGTCTAAGGGGGGCGGCCGGGCGCTGACCCTGCCCCTTTATAAGGAGTGGAGCGGAAGGGACGACACCCCCCAGTCCTTCTCCATCCGCCGCTTCCCATCCTTGCTTCTTCCTATGTTCTGTCATGGCGGGAGGGCGCGCAGACGCTTCAACGGTGGCGGCGAGGGTCTCTGCTCGACAACGTGCCGCTCCTCCCCAAGAGCCGATGGTAGCGGAGCCAGCCGCGAGGGGAAGGGGCAGGGGGCTAGGCCGAGGCCGCCGTGGTGCTCGGGGAAGAGGAGGACAGGGCGGCACATCGGCCTCGCCTCTGCCAGCAGTCCTTCCCCCAATGGAGGGCCACGTCAGGGACAACCCCCGCGAGTTCTTCATCAGGCTGCACCGGCCAGCACACCGTCGTCTCCGTCTCCCTAATTCATTCGCTCGGGAGATGGAGCTCGACCCGCCGCAGGCGCAAAAGCTGCACATGAGGGGCTGCGGGAACTACAGCACATGGGCCAACGTCGATTTCCCAGCCCCTCACGTCAAGTATCTTCGCCGTGGATGGAAAACCTTCGCTCACATCCATAGCTTGATGGCGGGGCTTGTTCTTTACTTTAAGTTAGTGGAGAATGGCCTCCTCTCCATCAAGGTCTTCAGTGATTTTGGAACTCGCCTGAAGTGCTGCGTGGACAGCTCCTCGGATGACGAAGGCTCGTCCTCAAGCGGGAGTGACGAGGAGGACATGTGCAGTGATGACAAGGGTAGCAGGCAAGAGGATGACGGGTCCGACTAGGTGTCGGACCCGCTGCCCCGAGGCGGTGCCGACAGCAGCAGCATCTGCACCGGGTTCCCTCTTCCGGTGGAGCCGGCTCCTTGAACTCCTTGGTGTCGCCTCCTTGGGCGGCTGGCGTGGGAAGGCCGGAGAAGGTGAACAAGGCGGGTGGCGGGCCATCAAGTCGGATTACGATGGCACTGACTCCTTTGTACCGTATTGACGGACCGCTGCCTCATTTTCCAGCTCTTCCTCCGGCACCACCACCACCAGCCCTCTCCTAGGCAGCCACCGACATGTTCTCTTGGCACCTTCTGCTGCTCGTACCTCGCCTAAGCGCTCCTTCTGCCCTTTTGCCTACTTGTTCCAGTTCCTGAGGAGAGGGACAAGAAAGGGATTATGGGAACCTTATCTTTTTTTAGCTTGTAAGCCTACGGGCCTTAGTTAGACCTAAAACCTGTAATCCCCTTGCTTATGTCTACATTCCGTACGAACTGTACCTGTATGGAACGTATTATGAAAAAGGGTGCTTGCCGGGTCTGGTGTGTGTGAGCAAAGCGCATACCGAGGAACAAATCCTTGTTATTTTCAATATAAACATGGTTGCCCGGCAGCAGGCCTTGCCGCTTCCCTACTCCATTAGACCATACTCACACCTTTGGCGGAGGCAGGGGCGAAATAGGGATGGTCCCTATGCTTGCTTCCTCGCCGCCACGGCTTCAACCAGATTCTGAACCAAGAAATAGTTTTCGGGTGCCAGCAATGAAGGGAGCACGACAGTCTTGGAATAAAACAAGGTTTCATATGGGCCAATCTTCATACAGAAATGCATAACAGGAGATAAGAAAACCTATCTGGATCTGTAGCTCCCGGCAACCCTAGCTTGCCGTGGGTGGACCTTTCTGTGTTCAGCCCCCGGCAAGCTTGGCTTGCCGTGGTCGGAGCTCCGACTTGTTCTCTTCCTTCCACTTAGCTTGGCAGAAACATTTATGTACCCTGTGAACCAAAGAGGATGGACAGGAATAAAGAGACGCAAACTCGACCTCTATGCTAGGGGTTAGTTGCCGCTAAGCACTATCAACCCTAAATCGAGGGAGAGACTCAATCTAGCATGCATGCTATAACTTAGCGCGCCAACGCTTCGTTTATTTATGCGCATGGTCTGTACAGAGGGTTACATGCCTTGCCGGCAAGGCTTGTACAAAAGGTGGCTTGCCGGCGGGCCCGACAGCCGCGCCTTATGGGTAAAACTTGTGAAGATGCTCGATGTTCCAGGAGTTGCTCACTGGAATGGCATCTTCAGTCTCCAAGCGGACTGCGCCAGGCCTGGTGACCCGTGTTACCTAATAAGGGCCTTCCACTTCGGCACCAACTTGTTGGAATTCTTGGCCAACTGAACGCGCCGAAGAACAAGGTCGCCTTCCTCAAAGCTTCGTCCATGAACCATGCGGCTATGGTAGCGGCGCAAGGCTTGCTGGTAGCCTGCTACTCTCACAGCCGCCTAAAGATGATCTTCCTCGAGGAGCGTTGCGTCATCTTGCCGCAATCGCTCTTGCTCAAGCTCATCATAAGCGAGCACTCGATGTGACCCGTATATGAGTTCCATGGGGAGAATTTCTTCTGCCCCATATACTAGGGCAATAGTTGTCTGGCCGGTGGCTCGATTTGGCGTCGTTATGATCGACCAAAGAACCGTCGGCAACTCATCAATCCAGCGCCTTCCGCTCTTGTGCAGCTTGTCAAAAGTCTTCATCCTCAGGCCACGCAGCACTTTAGCATTTGCCCTCTCCACTTGGCCGTTGCTCCGTGGGTGCGCCACGGAAGCAAAACAGACCTTGTTGCCGAGGTCTTCAATATACTGTATGAAGGTGTGGCTTGTGAACTGCGTGCCCTTGTCGGTGATGACTCTGTTCGGCACACCAAAGCGGCAAACTATCCCCTTAAAGAACTTGACAGCTGACTGTGCGGTCACCTTCCTCACAGCTTCCACCTCCGACCACTTTGTGAACTTGTCGATTGCAACATACAAGTACTCAAAAGCCCCCGACGGCGCGGGGAAAAGGGCCCAGTATGTCGAGCCCCCAGACCGAGAATGGCCAGGAGAGAGGGATTATCGGCAAGGCTTGAGCAGGTTGATGAAGCTTCTTCGAATGGAACTGGCATGCTTCTCACTTGGTTACTAGTGTCGTCGCATCCTGGAGGGCAGTGGGTCAGAAGAAACCTTGCCGGAAAGCCTTGCCGGCAAGGGCCCTCGACCCTATGTGGGAGCCACATATGCCTTCGTGTATCTCCGCCAACAGCTCCAGTCCTTCCTCCTGGGAGATGCACTTCAATTTCACTCCATTCGGTCTTTTCCAGTACAGAACATTGTCAATGAACTGGTATAGAGCAGACCAGCGGGCTACTTTCTCTGCTTCTTCCTGCTCCTCAGGAAGCTCCCCTATTTGGAGGAATCAGACGGTATGTTGCGCCCATGCTGGAGCTTGTGGCTCGACGGCAAGGACCAAAGGAATTTCCTCTGCCATGAGAACAGTTGTCTCCACAGCAAGGGCCTGGCGCCCCGCCGGAGTCGGTTGTCCCATGGCAGGCTCGGTGTCCATGCCAACATCTTCGCTGGTGGCTCCAATGAGCTTGGTGGGGAAGTACTTGCCGGGGCCGGACTTCCTTCGCTTGTTCTGCTCTGTTGATGGTTCAACGGATGGTTGGGTTAACCGAAGCACAAAAGTACCTGGTTCCATAGGTAGCTTGAGGGCAGTGCGCTTCGACTGGTAGTCGGCGATGTCATTCTCCACTCAAGGGACATGCTCTGCCTATATACCATGAAAGCGCTCCTCCTGTTTCCTCACTTCATCTAAGTAAGCCTCCGTCAACGGGCTTTTGTAATCCTTGTTGACCTGCCTGACGACAAGCTGCGAATCACCCCTGACGATGAGCTTCTTGACCCCGAGGTCTGCTACGATCCTGAGACCGACAAGCAATCCCTCATACTCGGCAGTGTTGTTCGTCGACATTTCCCTGGGAAAGTGCATCTAGATCACGTACTTGAGGTGCTCTCCGGTGGGTGCGACGAGCAGCACACCAGCGCCGACGCCTTATAGCGAAAAATCCCCATCAAAGTACATAATCCATTTTCAACTTGTTTCCTTGTCGGGGAGATTGGTTTCCTGGATCTCCTCGTCGGGCGTCGAGGTCCATTCAGCAATGAACTCTGCCAGGACTCTGATCTAAATTGTTGAGGTGCTTTCGAACTTCAAACCAAAACTTGACAGCTCTAAGGCCCATTCCACAATCCTCCCCGTTGCATCAGGGTTATGCAGTATTTGTTGCAACGGGAGGCGGGTGACAACAGTGATCTCGTGTGCTTGGAAGTAATGACGCAGCTTCCTCGAGGCCATAAGGAGGCTGAAGAGCAATTTCTGCACACCGGAGTACCTCGATCTATCCCCCTGCAGGAAGGAGTTGACGAAGTAAACTGGGTGCTGCATCATCGTCTTCTTATGCACCACTTCACTTTGTTGCGCGGGCCCTATCATACTGGCGTCAAACCTTGCCAGGGCCCCAGCCTTGCTAGGACCAGGCCCTGCCAGGGAGGGTTCTGGTTTGCCATCCGTCAACTTTGTCGTTGCTGCTGCCTCTTTGTCGACCCCCCTCTATGCCACTAGTGATGTGCTAACAACTTGATTCGTTGCTGCTAGATACAGCAACAGCGGTTCTTGTGTTTTGGGCGCAACCAACAATGGGGTGGAGGAGAGGTATTTCTTAAAATCTTGTAGCGCCGCCTCGGCCTCCGGGGTCCACTTCATTGGGCCCACCTTCTTCAAGATTTCGAAAAAGCGAAGGGCACGCTCAGCGGACTTGGAGATGAATCTGCTCATCGCGGCGACACAACCAGTGAGCCGGCGCACATCCTTGATCCGCTTAGGTGCCTCAATCTGCTCAATGGCCTTGATCTTGTCTGGGTTTGCCTCAATCCCACGCTACGACCCAAAGAACCTGAGAAGCTTGTGGGACAGAACGCCCAAGACACACTTCTCAGGGTTCAACTTAAGGATGATCTTGTGCAAATTTTCAAACGCCTCTTCCAAAAATCTTGCACAAGTGTCGCCTTCTCCTTGGTTTTGACCACTATGTCATCCATGTAAGCCTCCATATTTCTATGTTGCTCGGGCTCAAAACCAATTTGTACTGCTCTTGCAAAGGTTGAGTCAGCACTCTTCAACCCGAAAGGCATCCGTAAAAAGCAATACGTACCACATGGGGTGATGACTGTTGTCTTCTCCTCATCTTCTCTTGTTATGAAGATCTGGTGGTAGCCTGAGTAGGCATCAAGGAATGATAGCAGGTCACACCCGGCTGTGGAGTCAACAATCTGGTCGATGCGCCGTAACGGGAAAGGATCTTTTGGATAAGCTTTATTGATATCTGTGTAATCAATACACAACCTCCACTCCCCGTTTGCCTTGCGCACCACTACCGGATTGGCCAGCCACGTCGGATGGAGCACCCCTCTTACCAAGCCTGCTGCCTCTACCTTGATGATCTCTTTTGTGATGAACTCCTGCCTCTCTAGAGCTTTCTTCCTGACCTTTTGCTTGACGGGCCGCGCATGAGGACAGACAACAAGATGGTGCAAAATCACTTCCCTGGGAACGTCGGGGATGTCGAATGCTTGCCATGCAAACACATCAACATTCGCCCAAAGGAAAGTGACAAGCTCGCTTTCCTATTTGCCATAAAGGGTGGAGCTTATGGTGAAAGCTCCTCCCGTTCCGTCCTCCTTGACGGACACCTTATTGGTATCTGGTGGCACAGCTCTGGACTTCTTGCTCTTGTCGGTGGAGCTCTCTGGCACGTCCTCAACAAGAGCGCAACACCCAGAAGAGGTGTGCTTGCCGGAGTGGGTGCGAGAGGTCTCGCCGGTCTTCTTCCCTCCCGGGGCTTCATCAGCAGGAGCAAGTGCCTTGGCGTCAGCTGCTGCAACTGCTTCCCGGTAGAGTTGCTCAGCACAAATCAGCACATCTTTCTTGTCGGAGGGGACAGTGATGATGTTCATCGACCCAGGCATCTTCAGCATGTTGTAGGTGTAATGGGATGCCGCCATGAACTTGGCCAGTGCCAGGCGGCCACGTCGAAGACAATCCTCTCCGTCCTGTAGTTCAACTCGCCTCCAAATGTCACGGGCAGCATGACCTTTTCCTTCGGCTGGCTCCTCCTCGGGTTGACCCGTTGAAACGTGCCCGTCTCCTCGAGGTCTCCATCAGGGATCTGCAACCTCTTGATCACAACAGGCGAGATCAAGTTCAAACCGGCCCCGCCGTCAACAAGCATCTTTGTCACCTTGAGGTTGTAGATCGTTGGTGAAACCAACAATGGCAGGCACCCGACCGCAGTAGTGCGATCAGGGTGGTCCTCGGTGTCGAAGATGATAGGTATGCTAGACCACTTCAGTGGCCTCCGTGCGTCGAGTGATGGCTCCACTGCTGTGATCTCACGCGCGCACTACTTGAGATGGCAGTGAGATGTGTGCAACGAGGCGCCACTGCCAATGCACATGGCCTCTGTAGCTTTCTGAAACTCATGGTCGCCGGACTCTTCGTCCTCGTCATGATCATCATCTTCCTACTTCTTGTCGCGGCCCCGGGCGAGCCTCTCTTGCTGTTATCCTTACCGCGGCGGCCTCATTGGCTGCCACGCTTCTTGCCGGATCCTTCGGCGCCGTCTTGGCCCTTCTCCTTGTCCCGCCTTTCATATTCATCTTTCTGCTTCTTAGCAAGCAGCTCAACTTGTCGACAGTTCTGGAGGTCGTGGCCTTTGGTGCGGTGGATCTTGCAATACAGCTTGTCGGAGCCCCCTGGCTTGTCGGAAGCCGCCAAGGCCCGGCAAGCAGCACACCCGGCAACCTCCTTGCCGGGGTCGCTCGCCTTGGCCTTCTTGGCGGTGCCGGTGTCGTCGGACCCCTCGACAGCAAGTACAGTCTTGCCCTTGCAATTCCTGTTACGGCGCCGGCCCTTCTTGATGAGGACATCAATACAATTGTTACACCCACAGCCCCTGCTGCTATACATACTGGACCAATTACTAGAGCTCGTGCACGCCAACTAAATTACCAGGTACTTTCGTTTCTTGGTAATGATTCTAATGTTCATGAGAATATGATGCTGCCTAAATTGGATACATTTGTGTTGCTTACAAATGAAGGGCCTAGCTTGGAGAAGGATGAACATTGGAGCAAGAACAAGCATGGAGATGATGGCATGCGCAAGGGGAACAAGAACGGAGTTACAAGTGATGATTTCAGGACTTTGAAGCCACCATAATGGGTGCATGAAGCCTTGGACGAAATATACAAGATGCCACTTCATAAATTTCGTCCCGAGGCTATTTTAGGTGCTGCGTCACCTTATTATTGGGCCAGGCCCATGTAATTTCGAAATACATAAGTATAGGCTATTTTTAGAGTCCGTATGTGTGGGGAAACAAGAGATAGGGTTGATTTCGGACCCCTCCACCAAGGGCCACGAAATCCCCCCCTCTTCCTCCATATATACAGCCCTTAGGGCATCGTTTAGACTTTGGGTTTTGTTTAGATTAAAAGTTCGCCATAGCTTGATAGAGGCAAAGGTGTCCCGTCTTTCGATGAGATGGTGGATTTCGCTTTGGTGGAAGTCGACTTTGACGATCCGACTACGAACGTGCGAGGACGTCGCGCCTTAGCAATCGCTAAACCAACTCCGAGAGGGTATTGACCACGCCGGAGCATGATCAACCTGACCACGAGGGTCTGTTTCCTGCGAGCAAACGAAGAACAAGCAAGAAACTGAGATTGCAATCTGGATATTGCGAATATAAGATGAAAGCTTTATTGATCAAGGTGGGGTTCTGTGACGCCTTTGTCTGGTCGTTGAACACAAACGAAGTACGCGAAGTTGCAGCTATGGCGAACTTTTAATCTAAACAAAACCCAAAGTCTAAACGATGCCCTAAGGGCTGTATATATGGAGGAAGAGGGGGGAATTTCGTGGCCCTTGGTGGAGGGGTCCGAAATCAACCCTATCTCTTGTTTCCCCACACATACGGACTCTAAAAATAGCCTATACTTATGTAGTTCGAAATTACATGGGCCTGGCCCAATAATAAGGTGACGCAGCACCTAAAATAGCCTCGGGACGAAATTTATGAAGTGGCATCTTGTATATTTCGTCCAAGGCTTCATGCACCCATTATGGTGGCTTCAAAGTCCTGAAATCCTCACTTGTAACTCCGTTCTTGTTCCCCTTGCGCATGCCATCATCTCCATGCTTGTTCTTGCTCCAATGTTCATCCTTCTCCAAGCTAGGCCCTTCATTTGTAAGCAAAACAAATGTATCCTATTTAGGCAGCATCATATTCTCATGAACATTAGAATCATTACCAAGAAACGAAAGTACCTGGTAATTTAGTTGGCGTGCACGAGCTCTAGTAATTGGTCCAGTATGTATAGCAGCAGGGGCTGTGGGTGTAACAATTGTATTGATGTCCTCATCATCCTCCCCTTCTTGAAATGAAGTCGTCCTCGACGGAAGTTCATCTTCCTCACCCAAATAAGGCTTCAAATCTGCAATGTTAAAAGTGGGACTAACCCCAAAATCTGCAGGCAGCTCAAGTTTATATGCATTATCATTTATTTTCTCTAACACCTTAAAGGGACCATCAGCACGTGGCATTAACTTTGATTTGCGCAAATCAGGAAATCTATCCTTACGCAAATGTAACCAAACAAGATCTCCAGGTGCAAAAACAACATGTTTTCTACCCTTATCTCCAGCAAGTTTATATTTAGCATTCATGTGCTCAATGTTTTCCTTAGTTAACTCATGCATTTTTAAAATCAATTCAGCATGTTGTTTAGCATCAAAATTAACCTTCTCCGAAGATGGAAGAGGAAACAAATCAATAGGTGCACGAGGTAGGAAACCATACACAACTTCAAAAGGGCACATCTTAGTAGTAGAATGCAATGAACGATTATAAGCAAATTCAATATGAGGCAAGCATTCCTCCCACATTTTCTTATTATTCTTCAAAACAGCCCTAAGCATAGTAGACAACGTTCTATTGACTACTTCAGTTTGTCCATCAGTTTGGGGGTGACAAGTAGTACTAAAAAGCAGTTTAGTCCCCAACTTAGCCCATAAACATCTCCAAAAGTGGCTAAGAAATTTAGTATCATGATCTGAAACAATAGTATTTGGCACACCATGCAAGCGAATAATTTCACGAAAGAACAAATCAGCAACATTAACAGCATCATCGCTTTTATGACATGGTATAAAGTGTGCCATTTTCGAGAATCTATCCACGACAACAAATATGCTATCCCTCCCCTTCTTTGTTTGAGGTAAACCTAAAACAAAGTCCATAGATATATCCTCCCAAGGAACACTAGGTACAGGCAAAGGCATATATAAACCATGAGGATTGAGTCGTGACTTAGCTTTTTGACATGTAGTGCAGCGAGCAATAAAACGCTCAACATCCCGTCTCATCTTTGGCCAAAAGAAATGTGTAGCAAGTACGTCCTCCGTCTTCTTCACGCCAAAGTGTCCCATTAATCCCCCTCCATGCGCCTCCTGCAACAACAAAAGACGAACGGAGCTAGCTGGAATGCATAGCTTGTTAGCACGAAACACAAATCCATCGTTAACAACAAACTTGTTCCACATTCTTCCTTCTTTACAATTATGCATTACATCTTTAAAATCAGCATCATGCACATATTGATCTTTGATGGTCTCTAAACCAAATATTTTGAAGTCAAGTTGTGAAAGCATAGTATAGCGACGAGACAATGCATCAGCAATAACATTTTCTTTTCCCTTCTTGTGTTTAATGACATAAGGGAAAGTCTCAATGAATTCAACCCATTTAGCATGTCTACGATTCAGTTTAGCTTGACTTTTAATATGTTTCAAAGATTCATGATCAGAATGTATAACAAATTCTTTGGGCCATAAATAATGTTGCCATGTTTCTAAAGTCCGAACAAGAGCATATAATTCTTTATCATAAGTAGAATAATTCAGACTAGGCCCACTCAATTTTTCAGAAAAGTATGCAACAGGTTTGCCATCTTGTAATAACACACCTCCTAATCCAATTCCACTAACATCACATTCAAGCTCAAAAGTCTTACTAAAATCAGGAAGTTGGAGTAAAGGAGCATGTGTCAACTTATCTTTCAATACCGTGAAGGCTTCTTCCTGTGCGGTACCCCAAAGAAAAGGCACATCTTTCTTTGTAAGCTCATTGAGAGGTGCAGCAATGGTGCTGAAATCTCTCACAAAACGCCTATAGAATCCAGCGAGGCCAAGAAAACTCCTCACTTGTGTGACCGTTTTGGGCTGCGGCCAACTCTCAATAGCTTCAATCTTGGCTTTATCAACTTCAATTCCCTGTGGAGTAACAACATAGCCAAGAAAAGATACGCGGTCGGTGCAAAAGGTGCACTTCCCAAAGTTACCAAACAAACGTGCATCACGTAGAGCAATAAAAACAGCACGTAAATGTTCCAAATGTTCTTCCAAAGATCTGCTATAAATCAATATGTCATCAAAGTAAACTACCACAAATCGTCCAATGAAAGCACGTAAAACTTCGTTCATTAATCTCATGAAAGTACTAGGTGCATTAGTTAACCCAAAAGGCATGACTAACCACTCATATAATCCAAACTTAGTTTTAAATGCTGTTTTCCATTCATCTCCCAATTTCATACGAATTTGATGGTAGCCACTACGCAAATCAACTTTGGAGAATATTGTAGAGCCACTCAATTCATCAAGCATATCATCTAGCCTAGGAATAGGATGACGATAACGAATAGTAATATTATTAATGCCTCTACAATCAACACACATACGTGATGTACCATCCTTTTTCGGCACTAGAATAATAGGAACGGCACAAGGACTAAGGGATTCGCGTATATAACCTTTGTCGAGAAGCTCTTGTACTTGACGCATAATCTCCTTCGTCTCCTCTGGATTAGTACGGTATGGTGCACGGTTTGGCAGTGAAGCACCGGGAATTAAGTCAATCTGATGCTCAATCCCTCGAATAGGCGGTAATCCCAGTGGCACGTCTTGTGGAAAAACGTCAGCGAACTCCTGCAAAATGTTAGTGACAGCAGGAGGCAAAGAGGAAGGCACGTCCTCGAATGAAAATAATGCCTCTTTGCACACAAAAGCATAGCAAACAGATTTGCTGAAATCTAGCTCATCAATATCAGATTTGGTGGCAAATAAACATGCACTTTTCAATTTAATTTCAGAAGCAACACTAGATGGTTTATTATTAGGCTTCATTTGTTGCTCAAATTCTTTTGCCACAATCTGATTTTCACTCTTATTCTTCTCCTGTTGTGCTTTATTAGCTCTATTAATATCATCTTTCAAAATGGAATCAGGAGTCATAGGAAGCAAAGTAATATTTTTATCCTTATGAACAAGAGTATAGTGATTGTTTCTACCATGGTATACAGAATTTTTATCAAATTGCCATGGTCTACCAAATAATAAGGAACATGCTTGCATAGGTACCACATCACAATCAACATAATCAGCATATGTAGAGATACTAAAATGCACACGAACAGTACGTGTTACCTTAACCTTGCCGCTGTTGTTGAACCATTGGATGTAGTAAGGATGTGGATGTGGTCTTGTGGTGAGAGAAAGCTTCTCCACCATCTCCATGCTAGCCAAGTTGTTGCAGCTCCCTCCGTCTATGATGACGCGCACAGAACGTTCCTTCACAACTCCCTTGGTATGGAACAAATTGTGCCTCTGATTTTGCTCAGCTTGTGTGACCTGCACACTCAAAACACGTTGAGCAACTAAACATTCATACCTGTCAGCGTCTTCAGGAGCCATGTATTGCGTCTCATGATCAGAATCATCTCCACCATGTTCTTCACGTGTAATAAGAGCCAAAGTCTCCTCATCATAGTCACTAGCAGTGATAGAGGCAAAGGTGTCCCGTCTTTCGATGAGATGGTGGATTTCGCTTTGGTGGAAGTCGACTTTGACGATCCGACTACGAACGTGCGAGGACGTCGCGCCTTAGCAATCGCTAAACCAACTCCGAGAGGTTATTGACCACGCCAGAGCACGATCAACCTGACCACGAGGGTCTGTTTCCTGCGAGCAAACGAAAGAACAAGCAAGAAACTAAGATTGCAATCTGGATATTGCGAATATAAGATGAAAGCTTTATTGATCAAGGTGGGGTTCTGTGACGCCTTTGTCTGGTCGTTGAACACAAACGAAGTACGCGAAGTTGCAGCTATGGCGAACTTTTAATCTAAACAAAACCCAAAGTCTAAACGATGCCCTAAGGGCTGTATATATGGAGGAAGAGGGGGGAATTTCGTGGCCCTTGGTGGAGGGGTCCGAAATCAACCCTATCTCTTGTTTCCCCACACATACGGACTCTAAAAATAGCCCATACTTATGTATTTCGAAATTACATGGGCCTGGCCCAATAATAAGGTGACGCAGCACCTAAAATAGCCTCGGGACGAAATTTATGAAGTGGCATCTTGTATATTTCGTCCAAGGCTTCATGCACCCATTATGGTGGCTTCAAAGTCCTGAAATCATCACTTGTAACTCCGTTCTTGTTCCCCTTGTGCATGCCATCATCTCCATGCTTGTTCTTGCTCCAATGTTCATCCTTCTCCAAGCTAGACCCTTCATTTGTAAGCAAAACAAATGTATCCAATTTAGGCAGCATCATATTCTCATGAACATTAGAATCATTACCAAGAAACGAAAGTACCTGGTAATTTAGTTGGCGTGCACGAGCTCTAGTAATTGGTCCAGTATGTCTAGCAGCAGGGGCTGTGGGTGTAACAATTGTATTGATGTCCTCATCACTTCCCAGCTCCACATACATCTACGTCGTGTGTTTGACTCTCCCTGGTAATCGCTCTATCCAAGCTTTGAGAGTTTTTGACTACAACGGTTGCCGATCACCGCCTGCTGCTGGGTAAGAACTGGTAAGAATTTGAGTTTTGCTTGACGGATTTGTGACACCCACCACCACCACTTGTTCATAGTCTGTAGGATCATATTCTTGTGTGTTTCTATTGCTGCTAACCATGCCAGGATCACAAGCCGACGAGATTGACTGGGAGAATTTATCGAACAAGGAGCTTCATGATAAGTTTCAGCAAATGATGACTGAACAGGTGCAAGATGTGCTGAACAATTTTGAAGAGGCCATGGAGAAGATCACTGGCCTTGAGAAGACGTTCGAAACAAAGCTCGATAACAGATTTAATGAATTGCTCGCGCGTCTTCCACCACCACCACCCGCTGCACCTAACGCACCTCTCCAACAACAACAACAACGACTACCTCCACGTCGCGAAATAGACCTTCGCCGAGCGAGCCGTGTTCCTCTTGCATTTGGCCAAACTATTGGTGCTGCTGTTGATACTTCTGTGGCTCCTGCTACTGCTGTTGCTGGTACCCAGGAGGATGATGAGTATGCGGGCGATTATGAGGATGAGGTTGATCAAAATCAGATCTACGAGCAGCCACCAGCACCACCACCAGCAGGTCGACCTCAGGTATATATTCATAATGGTAGGCCTGCACCACCACCTCAGGTACGAGATGATGTCCATATTCCTAAACTGAAATTGAATATTCCACCATTTGAGGGTAGATATGTTCCTGATATATATCTTACTTGGGAGTTAGAAACTGAACAACGATTTACATGTTTACAATATCCTGAGGAGAGACGAGTTGCTGCTGCCGTTTGTGCTTTCACTAGTTTTGCATGTGTATGGTGGTCTGAACATTGTAGATTATATCCTATTCCAACTACTTGGGCTGCTTTGAAAACTGCTATGCGTACGCGTTGGGTTTCACCATATTATCAACGTGAATTGCTTCAAAAATTGCAGCGTTTAAGACAAGGGAAAAATTCTGTAGAAGAATATTATCAGGAATTACAAACTGGCATGATTAGATGTGGTATTGTTGAGGAGAATGAAGCTATGCTTGCACGTTTTCTGGGTGGATTAAATAGAGAGATTCAGACCATTCTAGACTATAAGGAGTATACTAATATCACTCGTTTATTCCATCTTGCTTGTAAAGCTGAACGTGAAGTGCAGGATCGACAAGCATTGGGGCGAACTAACTTTTCTGCAGGCCGACCTTCATCATGGACACCACGTGCATCTTCTACTTCAACTACACCAGCACCTCCATCCGGTGCCACCTCCAACCGTGATACAAGAAAACAGGCACAACCACCATTATCTACCAAGAGCGCACCTGCGGGTCCTGCACAACGTTCTTCTTCTTCCATGGCATCAACAGGGCACACAAGTGATATTATTTGTCGTCATTGTAAGGGAGGAGGTCATTATGCGAGGGAATGCAAATCTCCGCGTGTGATGATTGCTACCGCGGATGGTGGATATGAGTCCGCTAGTGACTATGATGAGGAGACATTGGCTCTTATTACACGTGAAGAACATGGTGGAGATGATTCTGATCATGAGACGCAATACATGGCTCCTGAAGACGCTGACAGGTATGAATGTTTAGTTGCTCAACGTGTTTTGAGTGTGCAGGTCACACAAGCTGAGCAAAATCAGAGGCACAATTTGTTCCATACCAAGGGAGTTGTGAAGGAACGTTCTGTGCGCGTCATAATAGACGGAGGGAGCTGCAACAACTTGGCTAGCATGGAGATGGTGGAGAAGCTTTCTCTCACCACAAGACCACATCCACATCCTTACTACATCCAATGGTTCAACAACAGCGGCAAGGTTAAGGTAACACGTACTGTTCGTGTGCATTTTAGTATCTCTACATATGCTGATTATGTTGATTGTGATGTGGTACCTATGCAAGCATGTTCCTTATTACTTGGTGATAGAGGCAAAGGTGTCCCGTCTTTCGATGAGATGGTGAATTTCGCTTTGGTGGAAGTCGACTTTGACGATCCGACTACGAACGTGCGAGGACGTCGCGCCTTAGCAATCGCTAAACCAACTCCGAGAGGTTATTGACCACGCCGGAGCACGATCAACCTGACCACGAGGGTCTGTTTCCTGCGAGCAAACGAAGAACAAGCAAGAAACTAAGATTGCAATCTGCATATTGCGAATATAAGATGAAAGCTTTATTGATCAAGGTGGGGTTCTGTGACGCCTTTGTCTGGTCGTTGAACACAAACGAAGTACGCGAAGTTGCAGCTATGGCGAACTTTTAATCTAAACAAAACCCAAAGTCTAAACGATGCCCTAAGGGCTGTATATATGGAGGAAGAGGGGGGAATTTCGTGACCCTTGGTGGAGGGGTCCGAAATCAACCCTATCTCTTGTTTCCCCACACATACGGACTCTAAAAATAGCCTATACTTATGTATTTCGAAATTACATGGGCCTGGCCCAATAATAAGGTGACGCAACACCTAAAATAGCCTCGGGACGAAATTTATGAAGTGGCATCTTGTATATTTCGTCCAAGGCTTCATGCACCCATTATGGTGGCTTCAAAGTCCTGAAATCATCACTTGTAACTCCGTTCTTGTTCCCCTTGCGCATGCCATCATCTCCATGCTTGTTCTTGCTCCAATGTTCATCCTTCTCCAAGCTAGACCCTTCATTTGTAAGCAAAACAAATGTATCCAATTTAGGCAGCATCATATTCTCATGAACATTAGAATCATTACCAAGAAACGAAAGTACCTGGTAATTTAGTTGGCGTGCACGAGCTCTAGTAATTGGTCCAGTATGTATAGCAGCAGGGGCTGTGGGTGTAACAATTGTATTGATGTCCTCATCATCCTCCCCTTCTTGAAATGAAGTCGTCCTCGACGGAAGTTCATCTTCCTCACCCAAATAAGGCTTCAAATCTGCAATGTTAAAAGTGGGACTAACCCCAAAATCTGCAGGCAGCTCAAGTTTATATGCATTATCATTTATTTTCTCTAACACCTTAAAGGGACCATCAGCACGTGGCATTAACTTTGATTTGCGCAAATCAGGAAATCTATCCTTACGCAAATGTAACCAAACAAGATCTCCAGGTGCAAAAACAACATGTTTTCTACCCTTATCTCCAGCAAGTTTATATTTAGCATTCATGTGCTCAATGTTTTCCTTAGTTAACTCATGCATTTTTAAAATCAATTCAGCATGTTGTTTAGCATCAAAATTAACCTTCTCCGAAGATGGAAGAGGAAACAAATCAATAGGTGCACGAGGTAGGAAACCATACACAACTTCAAAAGGGCACATCTTAGTAGTAGAATGCAATGAACGATTATAAGCAAATTCAATATGAGGCAAGCATTCCTCCCACATTTTCTTATTATTCTTCAAAACAGCCCTAAGCATAGTAGACAACGTTCTATTGACTACTTCAGTTTGTCCATCAGTTTGGGGGTGACAAGTAGTACTAAAAAGCAGTTTAGTCCCCAACTTAGCCCATAAACATCTCCAAAAGTGGCTAAGAAATTTAGTATCATGATCTGAAACAATAGTATTTGGCACACCATGCAAGCGAATAATTTCACGAAAGAACAAATCAGCAACATTAACAGCATCATCGCTTTTATGACATGGTATAAAGTGTGCCATTTTCGAGAATCTATCCACGACAACAAATATGCTATCCCTCCCCTTCTTTGTTTGAGGTAAACCTAAAACAAAGTCCATAGATATATCCTCCCAAGGAACACTAGGTACAGGCAAAGGCATATATAAACCATGAGGATTGAGTCGTGACTTAGCTTTTTGACATGTAGTGCAGCGAGCAATAAAACGCTCAACATCCCGTCTCATCTTTGGCCAAAAAAAATGTGTAGCAAGTACGTCCTCCGTCTTCTTCACGCCAAAGTGTCCCATTAATCCTCCTCCATGCGCCTCCTGCAAAAACAAAAGACGAACGGAGCTAGCTGGAATGCATAGCTTGTTAGCACGAAACACAAATCCATCGTTAACAACAAACTTGTTCCACATTCTTCCTTCTTTACAATTCTGCATTACATCTTTAAAATCAGCATCATGCACATATTGATCTTTGATGGTCTCCAAACCAAATATTTTGAAGTCAAGTTGTGAAAGCATAGTATAGCGACGAGACAATGCATCAGCAATAACATTTTCTTTTCCCTTCTTGTGTTTAATGACATAAGGGAAAGTCTCAATGAATTCAACCCATTTAGCATGTCTACGATTCAGTTTAGCTTGACTTTTAATATGTTTCAAAGATTCATGATCAGAATGTATAACAAATTCTTTGGGCCATAAATAATGTTGCCATGTTTCTAAAGTCCGAACAAGAGCATATAATTCTTTATCATAAGTAGAATAATTCAGACTAGGCCCACTCAATTTTTCAGAAAAGTATGCAACAGGTTTGCCATCTTGTAATAACACACCTCCTAATCCAATTCCACTAGCATCACATTCAAGCTCAAAAGTCTTGTTAAAATCAGGAAGTTGGAGTAAAGGTGATAGAGGCGGAGGTGTCCCGTCTTTCGATGAGATGATGGATATCGCTTTGGTGGAAGTCGACTTTGACGATCCGACTACGAACGTGCAAGGACGTCGCGCCTTAGCAATCGCTAAACCAACTCCGAGAGGTTATTGACCACGCCGGAGCACGATCAACCTGACCACGAGGGTCTGTTTCCTGCGAGCAAACGAAGAACAAGCAAGAAACTAAGATTGCAATCTGGATATTGCGAATATAAGATGAAAGCTTTATTGATCAAGGTGGGGTTCTGTGACGCCTTTGTCTGGTCGTTGAACACAAACGAAGTACGCGAAGTTGCAGCTATGGCGAACTTTTAATCTAAACAAAACCCAAAGTCTAAACGATGCCCTAAGGGCTGTATATATGGAGGAAGAGGGGGGGGAATTTCGTGGCCCTTGGTGGAGGGGTCCGAAATCAACCCTATCTCTTGTTTCCCCACACATACGGACTCTAAAAATAGCCTATACTTATGTATTTCGAAATTACATGGGCCTGGCCCAATAATAAGGTGACGCAGCACCTAAAATAGCCTCGGGACGAAATTTATGAAGTGGCGTCTTGTATATTTCGTCCAAGGCTTCATGCACCCATTATGGTGGCTTCAAAGTCCTGAAATCATCACTTGTAACTCCGTTCTTGTTTCCCTTGCGCATGCCATCATCTCCATGCTTGTTCTTGCTCCAATGTTCATCCTTCTCCAAGCTAGGCCCTTCATTTGTAAGCAACCCTAATGTTCTTGTTTCCCTGGAAATCTCACCGAGCAACCTGGAAATCTCACCGAGCAACCTGGAAATCTGATACCACTTGATGAGGACATCAATACAATTGTTACACCCACAGCCCCTGCTGCTATACATACTGGACCAATTACTAGAGCTCGTGCACGCCAACTAAATTACCAGGTACTTTCGTTTCTTGGTAATGATTCTAATGTTCATGAGAATATGATGCTGCCTAAATTGGATACATTTGTTTTGCTTACAAATGAAGGGCCTAGCTTGGAGAAGGATGAACATTGGAGCAAGAACAAGCATGGAGATGATGGCATGCGCAAGGGGAACAAGAACGGAGTTACAAGTGATGATTTCAGGACTTTGAAGCCACCATAATGGGTGCATGAAGCCTTGGACGAAATATACAAGATGCCACTTCATAAATTTCGTCCCGAGGCTATTTTAGGTGCTGCGTCACCTTATTATTGGGCCAGGCCCATGTAATTTCGAAATACATAAGTATGGGCTATTTTTAGAGTCCGTATGTGTGGGGAAACAAGAGATAGGGTTGATTTCGGACCCCTCCACCAAGGGCCACGAAATTCCGCCCTCTTCCTCCATATATACAGCCCTTAGGGCATCGTTTAGACTTTGGGTTTTGTTTAGATTAAAAGTTCGCCATAGCTGCAACTTCGCGTACTTCGTTTGTGTTCAACGACCAGACAAAGGCGTCACAGAACCCCACCTTGATCAATAAAGCTTTCATCTTATATTCGCAATATCCAGATTGCAATCTCAGTTTCTTGCTTGTTCTTCGTTTGCTCGCAGGAAACAGACCCTCGTGGTCAGGTTGATCGTGCTCCGGCGTGGTCAATAACCTCTCGGAGTTGGTTTAGCGATTGCTAAGGCGCGACGTCCTCGCACGTTCGTAGTCGGATCGTCAAAGTCGACTTCCACCAAAGCGATATCCATCATCTCATCGAAAGACGGGACACCTTTGCCTCTATCATATGTGGATTGTACAAATGTCCCATACACCTGCAATTAGACAAAACACAAAAGTGTGTGAAGTATTTTTGTTCTGGATAACATAAATAGATTATTGAATAGTTTGCACTAGAAATCACCTGACAAATATGCATATATGCAATATTTTTGGTCATATCCAAGGTAGTCATGTCCTCATCAGGATATATCTATGGACTTTGTTTTAGGTTTACCTCGAACAAAGAAGGGGAGGGATAGCATATTTGTTGTCGTGGATAGATTCTCGAAAATGGCACACTTTATACCATGTCATAAAAGCGATGATGCTGTTAATGTTGCTGATTTGTTCTTTCGTGAAATTATTCGCTTGCATGGTGTGCCAAATACTATTGTTTCAGATCATGATACTAAATTTCTTAGCCACTTTTGGAGATGTTTATGGGCTAAGTTGGGGACTAAACTGCTTTTTAGTACTACTTGTCACCCCCAAACTGATGGACAAACTGAAGTAGTCAATAGAACGTTGTCTACTATGCTTAGGGCTGTTTTGAAGAATAATAAGAAAATGTGGGAGGAATGCTTGCCTCATATTGAATTTGCTTATAATCGTTCATTGCATTCTACTACTAAGATGTGCCCTTTTGAAGTTGTGTATGGTTTCCTACCTCGTGCACCTATTGATTTGTTTCCTCTTCCATCTTCGGAGAAGGTTAATTTTGATGCTAAACAACATGCTGAATTGATTTTAAAAATGCATGAGTTAACTAAGGAAAACATTGAGCACATGAATGCTAAATATAAACTTGCTGGAGATAAGGGTAGAAAACATGTTGTTTTTGCACCTGGAGATCTTGTTTGGTTACATTTGCGTAAGGATAGATTTCCTGATTTGCGCAAATCAAAGTTAATGCCACGTGCTGATGGTCCCTTTAAGGTGTTAGAGAAAATAAATGATAATGCATATAAACTTGAGCTGCCTGCAGATTTTGGGGTTAGTCCCACTTTTAACATTGCAGATTTGAAGCCTTATTTGGGTGAGGAAGATGAACTTCCGTCGAGGACGACTTCATTTCAAGAAGGGGAGGATGATGAGGACATCAATACAATTGTTACACCCACAGCCCCTGCTGCTATACATACTGGACCAATTACTAGAGCTCGTGCACGCCAACTAAATTACCAGGTACTTTCGTTTCTTGGTAATGATTCTAATGTTCATGAGAATATGATGCTGCCTAAATTGGATACATTTGTTTTGCTTACAAATGAAGGGCCTAGCTTGGAGAAGGATGAACATTGGAGCAAGAACAAGCATGGAGATGATGGCATGCGCAAGGGGAACAAGAACGCAGTTACAAGTGATGATTTCAGGACTTTGAAGCCACCATAATGGGTGCATGAAGCCTTGGACGAAATATACAAGATGCCACTTCATAAATTTCGTACCGAGGCTATTTTAGGTGCTGCGTCACCTTATTATTGGGCCAGGCCCATGTAATTTCGAAATACATCAGTATAGGCTATTTTTAGAGTCCGTATGTGTGGGGAAACAAGAGATAGGGTTGATTTCGGACCCCTCCACCAAGGGCCACGAAATTCCCCCCTCTTCCTCCATATATACAGCCCTTAGGGCATCGTTTAGACTTTGGGTTTTGTTTAGATTAAAAGTTCGCCATAGCTGCAACTTCGCGTACTTCGTTTGTGTTCAACGACCAGACAAAGGCGTCACAGAACCCCACCTTGATCAATAAAGCTTTCATCTTATATTCGCAATATCCAGATTGCAATCTCAGTTTCTTGCTTGTTCTTCGTTTGCTCGCAGGAAACAGACCCTCGTGGTCAGGTTGATCGTGCTCCGGCGTGGTCAATAACCTCTCGGAGTTGGTTTAGCGATTGCTAAGGCGCGACGTCCTCGCACGTTCGTAGTCGGATCGTCAAAGTCGACTTCCACCAAAGCGAAATCCACCATCTCATCGAAAGACGGGACACCTTTGCCTCTATCACTTCTTCGTCGGGGCAGCGGCATCGTCGTCCGTGGAGTCGGTTTCCACGCCGGCGCCCTCACCGGGGTACTTCCTCCCCTCTTCAACCCGAGCGCACCGATCGGCCAGGACATAAAGCTCGTCCACATCCTTGACCTTGTTCATCGCCAGCTCCTCACGCATCTTGTTGTTGCGTACATTCTAGTGGAATGTACTAATCACGGCGGCGAGACGAATGTCCGGGATGTTGTACTGCACTCGGCTGAACCTTTGGATGTACTTGTGTAGGTTTTATCCTTCCTTCTGGGGGATGATGTGCAAATCGCTCGACTGGCCATGAGCTTGATGGCCTCTAGTAAAGGCACCAACAAACTCATGACACAGATCTGACCAAGAAGAAATGGAATCCACCGACAAGTGCATTAACCATGACATAACATTGGGCTTGAGTGCCAATGGGAAGTAATTGGATAGCACCTTATGATTGCGGGCCCCAGTAGCTTGCATCGTGATGGTGTAGATGCTGAGGAACTCTGACGGGTGAGTCTTGTCGTTGTACTTCTCGCCAACATCGGGCTTGAACATGCGGTGGGAGGGACACTGGAACTGCCGCAGCTCACGGGTGAAGGCCGGACAGCCCACCTCGTAGGGTAGGCTACCGTAGCCTCCCAGTGCTGGGTGGTCCAGAGTGGGCCCTGCCCACCTGTCTGACTGGTGGCGAGCATCATCCCGGCGCTCGACGGTGATTCGAACGTCTTCAAGTGCTCACTCCCGAAGAACTTGATGCTGGTTCACGGTGGGTCCACGGATCGAATGACGCTATCGAGATATCATCACGAGCGTCATCGCGATGGATCGACACCCACAGTGGCTGGCGCGGAGGAGGAGAATGCACCATGGCTGCATCGTCCCCGGCCCGTCCACCGCTGGCATGCGGTGGCTCGATGGAGTGACGGCCTACGGGCCCTGCCGGTCGCAGCTCATCTTTGTTCGTGATGCCAATGAGGCTCCAGACAGTGTCTCTCCATTCGTCGAGCCTCTCCGCAGCATGAGGAAAGTCGAGGAGCAGCTGCGCGCGGGCCAGAGCTTTTGCTGGTGTGGGTGGCGGCGAAAGCTGCGTGTACCGTGACCAGCTTCGACTTCTAACTATGTTAGAAGGAGCTCTATCACGGCCCTGCGGCTATCCGCCATTTCCACCAGCACCTCCGCGTGCATGTTGGCCTTCCTCGTCCCGTGAAGTATGCGCGGGACTCTTCCCAGGGCGGCGTCCAGGGTCACCGGCGGGGCGGCGCTGCTCATCACGCACAACATGGGAAGAGCGCGCCGTGGGCGACGGCGTTGGTGTCTTGGAGGCCGCCGCGCCACTGTCGGGCGGCATGGCAACGCCTCTGGAGGGTCCTGTGCTGCCTGCGGGGAGGGGGGGGGAGGGCAACTCCGTCTCTAGAGTTTGCGGCGTGTGGCTCGTCGCCTGGCATACGAACGACGCCGCTCACCA
The DNA here is from genome assembly GCF_018294505.1 of Triticum aestivum. NCBI lineage: Eukaryota > Viridiplantae > Streptophyta > Magnoliopsida > Poales > Poaceae > Triticum > Triticum aestivum. The sequence continues at coordinate 357,943,918 of NC_057798.1, read as the reverse complement.
GGCCCGAACTGCCAGGGTGATGTGGATGTTCGCGGGCCACGCCACGGGTTCTTTGCACGAGTGGCCTGCTACTGGTCCGCACCTGTACAAGCAGTCCGGTCTCGGATGAACCGATCGCCGTGGTTGTCTTCCTCTTGGGAGCCATGGCGACGAAGAGCCGTTCTTCTAGCTGCTAAACCAGATTCTCACAACTGTGTGTCCCCCTACCTAGCACTCCAAAGATGTCAGTGGAAAACGACACCTATGGGATCACAAGAATCCCTACCATGGTTGCGGGGCGCTGGGTCGTGAGGAGAGCGGGATCAGCAGTAACCACAAACACTCAGGTCATTTACCCAGGTTCGGGCCACAAGGATGCATAATACCCTAGTCCTGCTTTAGTGTGTATATCTGTGTTCTTGGAGTTCTTGAGCTAGCTACAACAAGCGTAACTTGTCCAAGGGTCCGAATCCTTCTCCTGGATGCCTTGGGCCTCCTTTTATAGTCAAGGGGATCACCACAGTGGCACACAAGAGGTGGCATCGGTGCACTGTGGCTAAGCATATCGCTTAGCCATTACGGGACAAGACGACTTTAATGGGCCTCTGATGTGTCCCCTTGCTTTACTGCTGCCTTTCCCTACTTCGACACGCGCCCAGGCCAGCGAGGCGGTCAGCGCTATGTAGGATGGCAGACTGCTAAGGTGGCGCGGTGGTAGGGCCTTCACGATGATATTCATGCCACCACGTAGGCATGCGCTGAGTTGGCCTGGAAACGTCACGTCGACACGCAGGTGCCTGCCTAGCCGGTGGGCTGGCAACTGCATGGGAGCGGTGGTAAAAACTTAGCGGGTGCGGGCCTGGCTATGGCCCCGCAGATGTCCTTGGCAAGGGCCTTGCCGTTGCCCCAGCAAGGGTCTTGCCGTGGTGTTGCGGTCATCCCCGACAAGGATCTTGCCTGGGGTCTTGTGGGTTTCCTCGGCATGGATCTCACCGAGGTTCGTTGTCTTCTAATCCCCTTCTGATTTGGAGTGATTCTTGCCTTCACAAAGATCTGCATGCCATCATGGTGGCACCTCCCGAGCCTTGGACCCAACATGGTTGGTGGTGTTGGAAAAACTGGGGCTCAAGTGTGGCGCGCTCCGCTGGTTTCGGGTAAGCAGCCCCGACAAGGTTCTTGCCGTGGCTGCGGAGGCTGCGCCGGCAAGGGTCTTGCCGGGGGAGTCTACCTCGCCCTCTTGCTCTTTGTGTCCCTGCCTTGGCGTTGTTTTGACCGTCTTGTGGCTTTCATTTATGTTCTCTGCCATGCTTAAGTGTGGCCGTGGGCACGGCTCTAACTATCCGTGCACAAATAAGGGGTACAAAGGAGTGCCCCTACTTTAGCACACCGACAGTGATGATCCTTGCTGGAACTGCGAAACGACACACCAGCTCTTTCAAGAACTGAATAGCTGATTGAGGAGTCACCTTTCTCATGGGAGTCACTTCCGGCCACTTTGTCAACTTGTCGATGGCAACGAACAAGAATTCAAAGCCGCTGATTGCTCGGGGGAAAGGGTCGAGGATATCGAGCACCCAGAACGAAAATGGCCATGATAAAGGGATTGTCTGAAGAGCTCGGGCAAGTAGGTGGATATTCTTGGAATGGAATTGGCAGGCTTCAAATTTCGTGACTAGCTCGACCGCATCTTGGAGGGCAGTGGGCTAATAGAATCATTGATGGAATGCTTTCCCAACTAATGCCCTTGATCCAATGTTGGAGCCGCACATGGCTCTATGTATCTCAGCTAGCAGTTCCTTTCCTTCTTCCCGGTAGATGCACTTCAATTTCACACCGTTGGGCCTCCTTCTGTACGTGTCATCGACAAACTGGTACATACTGGCCCTCCGGGCTACTCTTTCAGCATCATCTTGGTCATTGGGGAGTTCTCCAGTTTGAAGAAAGTGGACTATGTGCCTTGCCCAAGTTGGAGCATGAGGCTAGGCAACGAGGACTAGCGGCAGCTCCTCAACTGCGGGGGAACACTCCTCGTCTGCGGGGACCGTGGTCCCGGCAGGAGGGTGTGGGTCGGCAAGGTGTGAGTTTCCGGTAGGGTTCCTATCAGGAGCACAAGGCTCTACCGGGAGAGGGTTACCGGAGTCCATCTTTCTCCTCTTTCGGTCCATTGTTGGTGGGGATACGGAGGGCTGAGTAACATGGAGAACAAAAGTTCCTGGTTCCACTTTGACAGATGATGTAGGGAGGAACCCTAGGGGCCGATCTTTCACGTTCGGAGAGGATCCCTACGAGGAACACGAAGAACACGAGGAGGGGAATGAGAGAAATCATGGGGAAACACAAGAGGAAAACACTCAACCAACAAGAATATGATCACACATGCGCTAGATCATCAAAGCACAAGTAGAGATACAAGATCCAAGTCCAACAAAGGACGATACAAAGGGTTACCGGTTCTTCTCTGTGAGTAGGTCTTGATGGGGTCTTTTCTGGATGGAGGTCTTGAATCCAGGTGGATCTTCTCCGGATGGAGGTGTCGGTCCCTCACAAGGAGTAGATCCGGATGGATGAGTGAGGCTCTATCTCGCAAATGAGCTAAATCAACGCTAACCCTAGCTAGGAGGTGGGAGAGGTCTATTTATAGTCATAGTGCAAATGAGGGGCGAAGTGAAGGTGAACATGGGCATCATCCCGCAGCTGGACGCAGCCAGGGTCCGGACGTCCGTGGGCCGCCGGTCGTCCATAGGCTCGCGGGGTCCCGGACGTCCGGGGTTCTTTGGATGTCCATGGATTCGGTTATGTTGGCAGGTGCTCGGTCGTCCGGACTTCCTCAGAATTCCATAGATTTCGTTCGGTTGGGGACTGGTCGGACGTCCAGAAGGGATCGGTTGTCCGGGCCCTGGGAGGGGTCGGACATCCGGGCTGGTCCGGTCGTCCGTAGCCTGTAGCTCTGGCCTGCCTCTCTTCTCTTGGCTGTAGCGACCTCCAGGGGTCGGACATCCGGGCTGGGCCGGTTGTCCGGGACCTGTAGCTTCCAAGGCAGCTCTTCTTCTTGTCCTTCACGCTTGGTGTCCTTGCCGTCTTGCCCATTGTATGTAGCTGTTCTGTGGCTCTCCTCCAAGCACCTGATCACACATAGAGTTTCCGTATGAGGTAGTAGCCATGTCTCGAGAGTAGGCAGAGGGTGTTCGGAGAGGAGCAAGTTCACCTTATCTTTGATAGCCTTTGTTTGAGCTCTTGTCATGGGTCCAAGTGGTGCTGAGGGAGATGTAGGTACGTCCATGGGGATGAGCGAGGGATGCTCCGCATCA
>NC_057798.1:357902129-357940300 GCF_018294505.1 Triticum aestivum | reverse complement strand
CCCGGGAAAGATCCAACCTCGGATCGAAAGTTTCATCACCTTGGTATGGCGAGAGGTTCTTGACGTTGAAGATGTCGCTCACGTTGTACTTGTCTCATGGGAGGTCGATCTTGTAGGCGTTGTTGTTGTAGTGTGCTAGTACCTTGAAGGGTCCATCGGCTCGAGGTAGAAGTTTGGACTTGCGTTCATTGGGGAAGCGGTCCTTGCAATGGTGTAGCTACATGATATCGCCAATGTTGAAGATCATGGTTTTCTTGTTGACGTTGAGCTTGAATGCTAGTCGTTGTACTTGGCGCTCGGTGGTGTCCCTTGTATCTTCATGCATCTTCTTGATGTAGCTTGCTCGTGCACTCGCATCCATGTTGGTGCGCTCTTGTAGGGTAGAGGTAGAATGTCCAATGGGGACAACGGGTTGAAGCCGTAGACGACCTTGAAGGGGGACTTGCCGGTAGTCGAATGTCTTGCACGGTTGTAGGCGTACTCGATGATGGTTAGACACTCCTCCCACTCCTTGATGTTCCTCTTGATCAACATACGAAGTAGAGTGGAGAGCGTTCGGTTCATCACCTCCGTTTGGCCGTCCGTTTGAGGAGGGTATGTAGATGAGAACTAGAGCTTTATTACGAGCTTGGCGCATAGCATCTTCCAAAAGTAACTCAAGAACTTGACGTCGCGGTTGGAGACGATTGTCTTTGGTACCCCATGTAGTCACAAGATTTCCCTACAAAAGAGATTGGGAACATGTGAAGCATCGTCTATCTTGTTGCAAGGAATGAAATGTGCCATCTTAGAAAATCGGTCCACAACAACAAACACGGAATCTTTGCCACTTTGAGTTCTAGGAAAACCAAGTACAAAATCCATGCTAATGTCTTCCCAAGGTTGATACAGAATAGGAAGAGGCATGTAAAGACCATGGGATTGAGCTTTAGATTTAGTTTTGCAACATGTAGAGCGTCGGTTGGTGAAGCGTGAGACGTTGCGGAACATCTTGGGCCAAAAGTAGTTCTTGGAGAGCGTGGCGAATGTCTTGTCGCGTCCAAAGTGTCCCATGAGTCCGCCTCCATGAGCCTCTTGCAAAAGGACCAAACGAAGAGAAGACTCGGGAATGCAAAGTTTGTTAGCTCTCATAAAGATAATCATCCTTGATGTAATATCGTTCCCAAGATGTATCCGTCAAACACTTAGCATAAGGATTAGCAAAGGATGGATCATTAGCATACAAGTCTTTGATGTGCTCAAAGCCAATAACAATCAACTCAAGTTCAGTGACAAGCGAGCATATGCGTGAGAGTGCATCCGCAACTACATTTTCCTTACCCTTAATGTACTTGATGACATAGGGGAAAGATTCAATAAATTCACTCCATTTGGCATGACGCTTGTTCAACTTAGTTTGGCCTTTCAAGTACTTAAGTGTTTCATGATCGGTATAGATGACAAACTCATGAGGTCTAAGATAATGTTCCCAAACATGTAGCACACGCACTAAAGCATACGATTCTTTGTCATAGATGGGATAGTTAAGTTGAGACTGGAGAGTTTTTCACTAAAATATGCAATGACTCATTTTTCTTGCATCAAAACTCCGCCAATTCCGGTACCACTTGCATCACATTGAACCTCAAAAGTTTTGTCAAAGTTGGGCAAAGCAAGAATCGGAGCATGAGTAAGCAAAGACTTGAGCTCATCAAAAGTGGTGGATTGTAAAGATCCCCAAACAAAAGGAGCATTCTTCTTACTCAAGGCATGCAAAGGAGCGGCAATAGTACTAAAATCTTTCACAAAGCAACGATAAAAACCCGCAAGGCCAAGAAAGCTACGCACTTGTTGCAAATTGGTGGGTTGGGGCCAAGTTTTAATTGCTTCAATTTTAGATTCATCAACATGGACACCCTTGGAAGAAACGATGAAACCCAAGAAAACAAGTTTGTCAAAACTAAATGTGCACTTTTTCATGTTGGCATAAAGACGTTCCTTGCGAAGAGTTTGCAAAACAGCTCTAACATGCTTTAGATGTTCTTTCATGGATTTTCCAAACACAAGAATGTCATCAAAGTAAACCAAAACAAACACTCCAATATATGGTCGAAGCACAAAATGCATAAGACGCATGAAAGTTCCGGGAGCTTCCGATAAACCCATAGGCATAACCAACCACTCGTACAATCCAAATTTGGTTTTGAAAGCGGTTTCCCATTCATCACCTTCTTGTATGCGGATTTGATAATAGCCACTTTTAAGATCAATTTTTGACAAAAATGGTGGCACCGCTAAGTTCATCAAGCATATCTTCTAAGTGAGGAATGGGATGCCTATAGCGCACGGTTAGCATTAATACCAAAACTACCGTCTTGCTTGGGCACACGTATAATGGGAAAGGCACAAGGGCTTAAGCTTTCACATACATGACCGTTGTCGATTAGTTGTTATACTTGCCGTTGGATCTCCTTAGTTTCTTCGGGGTTAACGCGGTATGGAGCTTTGTTTGGTAGGGGTGCTCCGGGGATGAGGTCGATTCGATGCTCAATGCCTCGTAGAGGAGGTAGGCCCGGAGGTAGCTCATCGGGGAAAACATCTTGGCATTCCTGCAAAAGAGAAGATAACACTAAAGGTAGATCATGAGAGGTGTTAGTTTTTGGTTCCCCATCCTTGCACACAAGGACAAAGTGCATAACACTCGATGGGTTCTCACACACTTCTCTCATCTCACTTTTGGTGGCAAATAGGACTAAGTTTTTCTTGTCGCTCATTGTGGAGGCACTCGGTTTTGGGTTGTGGCTCTCACTTTCTTTTGGGTGGATCACTTTCTCACTTTTCTCTCCATGATGGGTGGCTTGCTTGTCGGCTATCACTTTACTAGAAGACATAGGTCATAGCACATACTCCTTCCCGTTCATCTTGAAGCTATAGTGATTTGTACGCCCGTTGTGGATGTCGTCGCGGTCGAATTGCCATGGTCAACCAAGAAGGATGTGGATAACAGACATTAGGACGACATCACACTCCAAAGTGTCCTCATATGCGCCAATCTTGAAGGAGACTTGGACCATATGCTCAACTCATATACTGCCGGAATCGCTTAGCCATTGGACTTTGTAGGGGTGCGGGTGCTTCATCTTGACCAATTGTAGCTTGGAGCATAGCTCTTCACTTGCCAAGTTGTGACAACTACCTCCATCGATGATGGCCTTGACGGACCTTCCATTGATGCCGACCTTTGTGTGGAAGATGTGGCATCGTTGGTCTTCTTCTTATTGATGTTGAAGAGTCAAGACTTTGGAGACAACGAGAGCGGGGCTCAAATCCTCATCACAAAAGACTTGATCATCTTCATCCTCATTCATGCGCCGGAGCATGCCTACTTGCTCAAGGGCTTCCATCTCCTCTTCACTCATGGAGTCATAGGTTCCATCATCGTTGAGGATCATGGTGTGCTTGTTTGTGCATTGGTAGGACTTGTGGCCTCGGACGCCGCAAGTGAAACACTTGAAGGAGCTTGTCTTTACGGTCTCATCGGTTGTAGTAGATGATGAAGCTCGCGGCTTGAAGTTGCTTGTAGTAGGCGGAGGACGACTTGAGCTTGTCGAAGCTTTCTTGTAACTTGACTTGTCGTCGTTGCTTGTAGGTGGCTTGGTTGAGGTAGAAGTTGGAGGATTCGTTAAAGCTTGGGTGTTGGAGAAGCCGTAGGTCTTGGATGAGTACTTGGCATACTTGAAGTAATCTTCCACTTGATGTTCCGCCTTGGTAGCTTGATGCACGAACTCAATGAGGTTGGAGTAGGGTTGGAAGTCGGCAATCTTCTTGATGGGATGATTGAGGCCATTCAAGAAGCGTGTCATAGTTTGCTCATCATCTTCCGTGACATTGGCTCGTATCATGGCTATCTCCATTTCCTTGTAGTATTCTTCAACACTCTTTGTTCCTTGCTTGAGGAGTTGGAGCTTCTTGAAGAGCTCGCAGTTGTAATAGGTGGGCACAAAACGTGCTCGCATGACATCTTTCATTTGAGCCCAAGTGGTGATGGGTGGTTCACCTCTTGCTTCTCGACGCTCAAGGACCTGTTCCCACCATATGAGCACATAATCTTGGAACTCAAGTGATGCCATAGCGATCTTCTTCTCTTCATCATAGTTGTGCAAACAAAAGATTTTGTCGACCTTCAATGCCCATGAGAGATATTCTTCCGGATCATTGCTTCCATTGAACTTGGGCCCCGACGAGGCGCACTCTAGCCGCACCTGGAGCCCGCGCGACCCCGCCCCGACGACCGCCGACGGCTTAGGCAACAAGCCAGCCTTAGAAAACCGGCGTAGACTCAATGTCGTGGATTTGTCACGGCAGATGTCCTTAGTGTCAGGACTTAGTCGCGAGGCCAACGCATCTATGTGGTAGCTTGAGAGGGGTTGAGCGGAATCGAGAGACGCAACACAAGACAGGGATTTAGACAGCTTCGGGCCCCGGGAAACATCATCCGGTAAAAACCCTACATGCTGTTTGAGGCTAGGTCTCATTATCATCACGAGGGAGTCGCCGTAAACCGGCTCTCCTCTTTGTCTAACCCTACGATTGTTTCTTCTTGCTTGTAGCTTGTCCTTTCTAACTTGTCCCTCTTTGGGGAGCCCTGCCCCTCCTTATATATGTTGAAGGGGCGGGTTACATGTGGAGTCCTATTAGGATTAGGACTAGTCTATCTCTAACACAAACCGGATACAAGTCCGGGTCTTAACTCCTTGTAAGACAAATATTCCTTATGCCTTTCCTCTTAAACCGGACCACTGTAGTTGAACCGGCCTTCATGAGCCGCCAGTCGGGCCACCGGGTCTTGTCGCTCCTCTGACCCGCCTGCCGGATTACCAATGAACCGTAAACCGCCATGTCCAAGTGGGTTGCCAGTGAACCGCCAAACTCTAGACGGGTCATACATCCGGCGGTTTATACCGCGGGGTATATCCCCGACATTAGCCCCCAGTTTAATTTGGATTCATCCATGTTAAACTGATCTGCAACAAGAACAAATTTGTCAGGTTGTGCTCCGGTTTAAATATACTTGTAAGCCGGCACTTGATCATCCTTAAATCCTTGTCATTTCTTCCTTCCAAGTTAATAACCATCTTCATAATCAATTTGCTTTTAGAAGATATTTGTAAATAAAGAATCCATTTGAATCGGCCTTCAATGCTTTGACTTGACAAAAATATTAGTCTCTGAAATATTCAAATGATATCCAGCCGGCTTGAAGATGTAAAACTTGCCAGTTTATGATTACCACCATTGTCTGGTTATAAAAACTGATAATTCCGGGTCATGATTGTTGCCAACACCGGTTCATGATTGTTACTAATGCCGGTTCATGATTATTGATGACGCCGGGTTACAGACACAGGGTCATAATGATTGGTGACGCCGGGTTAATCCAGTTTGCTCAAAACAGAGAATTTGAAAATAGTTCTTCGATAATAATATAATACCTGTAGCCCCCAAGTCTTGAGCAGTACAAAGTGATGGCTTAAGACTTGCTTCAATATAAATACTGCCACTTAAGAAGAAATCCATGTTGTTCATCCCAGTGACTAGTAAAAACTGAATACTCCATACTATGTAGCCCCCAAGTGCCGGGTTATCATGCTTACAGCAACCTGGGACTTGCAATTGTCTTATACTCATAAAAACTTCAACCAGTGTAGCCCCCAAGAGCCGGGTCATTATGCAATAATGAGCAGGGACTTGAATTGTTGATAGTAGCAATTGGTAGCCCCCAAGGGCTGGCTCATTATGATGTGATGAGTCGGGTCTTCAATAAGAATAATAAAAATGACTTTGCATTAGTCCCCAAGTATCATGGTGCATGCTTGCAGCGACATTAGACTTGCATATTTGATATAATCTTCAGTTGAATAATGTAGCCCCCAAGTGCCGGGTCGTGAGCCTGCAGTGACTCGGGACTATTCCTTCAATTGTAAAATAAATCATATTCATCGACAAAATAATATCCATTGCGCTAAAGCGACTTTGAAAACTCAATAATACCGGTTACTAATAACCATAAAAATCCAGCCATGTTGGCTATTCAAGATAATATAATCCGGTATGAAAAATTCATCCAATATCATAATGAAAATTCAGCCAAATTTGGCTATTTGAATAATATAACCCAATCATTTATAAGCGCATGATTCCAATGGCGCAATCCAAATATATACTGGCGACGTATAGTCCAAAGCCAGGCCGGTTTAATAAACTCCGAATAATTTCCCATCATATACTGGCGACTTATCGTCTTAAAGCCAGGCCGGTTTAATAAACACCGGATAATTTATCATTCTGCTTTATTCAACCTGTCTTTGCATACAATAAGTTTAAAGTGTCCTGGCGGTTTACCGCCGGACGGGTCATAATGCCCAACATATAACCCAGGTTTATAACCAAGGCTGCACTTAAGAATAATCAATGAAATATATCATACCTGTGATATTGAATCACATCATTGGTTTACCAATTTTTTGTAGTAAGAGTGATAACCCCAATCTTGAGTAATGATAACTCCTTTCATACTGTGCCGGTTGATGATAAACCGTACCGGGTTGTGATAAACACCGGTTTAACCATATATAATACTGGCGACTCGTAGTCAAACCAGACCGGGCTGATAGTCTCCGGATTCTAACTTGATCCTGTATTGACAACTTGTAATTGAAAGTCAAGCCGGGTTGATAAACACCGGCTTACTCCATAATAGGATGGTAACAGAAAATCAAACCGGGCAGATGGCCTCCGGATTAAGATTTGACCGTGTTCCGTCAATTTGTAATTGACAGTTGAACCAGATTAAAACATTGTCGGTTTAAAAAACGCAACAAAAATCAAATAACAGTTATGAAAAAATATGGAAGCAAAGGCAATGATAAGACCATTTGCAAAAAGAGGCTTTACTGAGCTGATCAGATGGTGTTACCATGGTCGGACACGGCCAAGCTCCCAATAAGATGTAGCTATGGTTCAAGTCAGCCAGGTCCCCAAATGATTCGTGGCATATATGCCAGATCAAGAGGCGTGGCAATGGTTCGGGTTCGACCAAGCCCCCAAGTGATTTTGTGGCCTTAGGCCGACCAAGAGGCGTGACTGGTTCAGACTTGACCATGTCCCCAAGTGATCTGGTGGCTTTCGCCTATCAAAAGGTGTTGCATTGGTTCGGACACGACCAAGCCCCCAAGTGATGTTGTGGCACTAGGCCGATCAAGAGGCGTGGCTATGGTTCGGATACGACCAAGCCCCCAAGTGACCAATAATATGCTAAGCCAATAAGGCATGATACCCATGCTTGAACCGCGCATCATGGCAGCAGGTCCTCTTTGGCACCCTTTAACTTTTTGCAAGAGATAAATCCTTCTTGAACCGGTATTTTGAACCGGATATCGAGAGCTTCAAAGCTTTGTGGGAGACATCTTTCCCTTGAACCGGATTTTAAACCGGAATCTTCATTTTCAGCCGGAAATTTTCTGACAGCCTTTAAACTCGAACTTGCGAGAAGTTAATTCCTTTTTGAACCGGACATTTTTTTTAAACCGGATTTGAGAGCTTCAGGGCTTTGCAGGAGAACAGATTTCCCTTGAACCGGATTGTAACCCGGATATTTGAGAGCTTCAGTGAGACTAACTTCCCTTGAGCCGGATTTTAAACCGGAATCTTTTCTGATGACCCGAGACCTCTTCATTGAGTCCGGATTTTGTAACTGTCATACCCTTTCTAAGCCGGAAATTTTCTGACGGCCTTCAGATACCAGTAGCCTCCTGGACCGGGTTATCTTTTCCTCCATCGTCCTGGGGTTCTTAAATTTGCTGAAACTAGCAAGATTTGCTGAGTCATGTCATCATAGCCCCCGAGTCTCAAGGTGACTCGAGGAGTTGGCTTGAAACTCTTCATATTTGACCATGATATAAACCGACATAACTTGTATATCATTGGTGTTGATAGCACGATGTAAATCCACAGAAGGTTGAGGTGACTGCGGCAGGTTATAAATGATCCCGTATGAGCCGTGTCAGCAACTCGGCCAATGGTTCTTTCCAACTGGATGTTTGAAGTTAACCAAACCGTAGTGGCGACGACTTGTGCGCCTGCCCATTGAGCCATCCAGTGCAGACGGTGGTTGATAATAATTTGCCTCCAATTTGAAAGAAAGCCGGGCTACCCAAGTTGTGACTTGATCATACTTCAACAAACAGCCCATGCAGATAGGTGCGGCCCGGTATGTTGATGTAGACCAGGCCGTGAGAAATGGACAGAAAAGATGACCTCAGCATCATAGGCGGCTCAAACAGATGAACCGTCCGCGGTGTTGTAAACCAGCGCGGACGGGCGAGTTAACCACGCCGTTTTGATGTAGTGAACAACTGTCCTGCATCAACAATATTGCAGACCAAGGCAAAGATAAACTGCTCTTTGACAAAAAATAATATGTGCCAATAAAATATATTTTAGATGAATATCACCTAATGTGCCAGGCCGAAAATAATCCGCCATGAAATTGATGATCGCTAGGTGGAGTTGAAGTCGCTCACGGGTGAACCATCCGCGGCGTGGTAAACCGGTGCGGACGGGTGAGTCGGCCGTGATGTCTGTAAGCTGGCGCGGACATGCAAGTTGTCCGTGGCGTTTGTAAAGCGGTGCGGACGGGCAAGTCGGCCGGCGCATTGATGTAAACCGGACCGTGATACGCGTGTCCGTGAAGCTGCGCGGCACAGGCGAACGTGCCTCCATGGTGTAACCCCCTTTTTCTTTTAACAACCGTCCTGCATAAAATTTATTAAAAGACAGAGTAATTGTTCTCAAAAGAATTGATACGTACTAAAAATTACTGAGAACAGATAGCACCTGACTTATTTTCCGGATGAACGCAGGTACTGATATTGGATAATGTTGGTCATAGTCCAAAGCAGGTGTACATTGTGATCTGATGTAATATTGCTTTGTATATGTCTCGGTATCCAGACCGGAATAGCAGATTTTGAAGTCTGTGCTATCTTTAGTATTCAAGTCTAGCACTCGATCATGTAGTCTTCTTATCTCCATCTTAAACCGGCCAGACAAATAATAGCAACAAAGCTTCACCAGTATAATGGAGTAATTGATTCATCACTTTGACTGGTCTCGTCCTTCACGTGATGGAGGATGGTCCTTTGTGGGAATTGTGCGATTGTGCTTTTCAATGTAGCACTAGTAGTAAGCCTTTGGAGAAAAAACATGGCATGCAAAATACAAACGCTGCTAATCTTGATCCTTTTGCAGCCTTTTGTCATCTGGTGGACTTGAACAAACTGATAACATTTATTTACCAAACAGAGTCTCAGGCCTCGCCCGTAGACGTAGCAGACCAGTCCAGATCAATCAAATCTTGTAGGTTGAATAAATAAGAGCTTTTGACTCCTTCCAACCGGCTCTACACTTCCTTTTTCTTGTGCACATTGACGAGGCTGACTGCTGACGCGGAGCTACGTGCAAAGACGACGGTGACTCGGAGTGGTCACAGTTTAATATTCTCAGGCGCGTCCAATCAGCATAAAGAACTAGAACAAGGAAAAAAGAAAAAGGTCCTGGCGATTTAGATTCTTGTACGGGCTGGTCCAGAGGATCTTCCGTGTGAACCCAGGATTTGCGGCCGCTGAGAGCTGTCCACGGTTTAGCAAAGAATGAGGTCAAGACAAGGTCCAGGTCGCGGTCGGTTTTGACTTTCATGCTTCCTTATCTCAGGCGTGGCTTGCATCTGTTGATGTTTTTTTTTGTCTGATCACATCTCCTTTGGTCTTGGTATTTGCTCCTGGCGCCTTGCAGCAAAACATCAAGATCGATTTGGCATAGATTTCTTAATTGTACAGGGAACAAACGCCTGTCGGTTTCGGCGGATCGTAGGACGGCGGTAGCGAACACACATAAGCCCGGCGATCCGATGAACCTTACCGGTTCTGCCCGAAGTTACCCCATGCCGGGTTATCCTGCGAGCCTCTTCTTCATCTAATCAACCGCGAGCTTCTCGATCCATATGAAAGATCCCTTCAAGAACTCCACACCATCGTGCGCAGGCCCCATGGTGGGCGCCAACTGTCGTGGATTTGTCACGGCAGATGTCCTTAGTGTTAGGACTTAGTCGCGAGGCCAACACATCTATGTGGTAGCTTGAGAGGGGTTGAGCGGAATCGAGAGACGCAACACAAGACAGGGATTTAGATAGCTTCGGGCCCCGGGAAACATCATCCGATAAAAACCCTACATGCTGTTTGAGGCTAGGTCTCATTATCATCACGAGGGAGTCACCGTAAACCGGCTCTCCTCTTTGTCTAACCCTACGATTGTTTCTTCTTGCTTGTAGCTTGTCCTTTCTAACTTGTCCCTCTTTGGGGAGCCCTGCCCCTCCTTATATATGTTGAAGGGGCGGGTTACATGTGGAGTCCTATTAGGATTAGGACTAGTCTATCTCTAACACAAACCGGATACAAGTCCGGGTCTTAACTCCTTGTAAGACAAATATTCCTTATGCCTTTCCTCTTAAACCGGACCACCGTAGTTGAACCGGCCTTCATGAGCCGCCAGTCGGGCCACCGGGTCTTGTCGCTCCTCTGACCCGCCTGCCAGATTACCAATGAACCGTAAACCGCCATGTCCAAGTGGGTTGCCAGTGAATCGCCAAACTCTAGCCGGGTCATACATCCGGCGGTTTATACCGCGGGGTATATCCCCGACACTCGACCAACCCTGCCGGCGTTCGTCTCCAACCGACCCAGCTCCCCACGGCCCAGTCGCCAGCTGGCTCGGCGCACGCGCCATCGACGACGCCGACGCTCGCCACCGCCTCGACCAGCTCGCTTTCTCCCTGGGGGTGGAGGAGAGCAGCGCCGTCGGGCCGGCGTGTTTCGGTTCGCGCATCTGGGACGAGCCCTTTCCTAAAGGGTTCATGCTCCCCCGCGACACCCCCAAGTATAACAGAACCGTGAAGCCGGAGGACTGGCTCACCGACTACACCACCGCCATCAGCATCACAGGTAGCAACCACCGACTCGCCATCCGCTACGCGTCGCTCATGCTCCAAGGGTCGGCTCGCACCTGGCAGAACAGCCTGCCGGTGGGCAGCGTCAACACGTGGGTCAACTTCGAGAATGCTTTCGTCTGCAACTTCACGGGGACCTACCGGCGACCCGGCCGCCCCAGCCAGCTCGCCATGTGTGTGCAGGGGCCGGCGGAAACCGGCTGCGAGTACCTTGCATGCTGGACCGAGCTCCGGAATAGCTGCGAGGGAGTCCACGAAGTCCAAGAAATCCAGTATTTCACGAACGGGTGCCGGGATGGCACCCTCCTTAAGCACAAGCACTTACACTCCGAACCGGTTACCATGGCCGCGCTCATGGTGATGGCGGACAAGTACGCAACCGCCAACTCCGCCATGAAGATCCAGGTGGCACTAGTTGAAGCCGGCAAAGCAAAGCCGGTTCCTCCTCTGAAGCCGACCGGCAAAGGCGGCCGGCAGAAGGACAACCAGCAGAACAACAAGCGCAAGGCCGACCAGCCGGCTCAGCGCTACGACAACTAGCTCGTCGCGGCCGCCGATCAGGCACCCACGACCGACCCGGCAGCCAAGCGCCGGCAGACCGGCAAGATGGCATGGCAACCCGCCATGAGCTTCGAAGAGATGCTCGACCCCCCTGCAAGCATCACAACAGTGCAAAGGCCGTTCACGCACACAATTCGGTAGTGCGACATCACAAAGCGCATAATGAGGGGCGATGTCCCGCCCCCTCTGGCTCCGGCTCCGGGAGCGGGTCAGCCGCCTCCAACACCTCCATCGCCCCCATTTGGCAGCATCATGCGCGACGACGTCTACTCGGATCAGAACGCGGCCTACATCATCTTCACCAGCCTCGGCAATGAGAAGCACATCAAGCGTCTCCTTCGGCAGGAGATGAACACCGTCGTCCCGGCCAAGCCAGAATACATGCACTGGTTGGACCACCCGGTCACATGGACTCGGAAAGACCACCCAGCTGTCATGCCGAACCAGGGTGGCTACGCCCTTGTCCTCAACCCCACCATCATCGCACCTCGGTGCACTTGCAAGTTCTCCCGAGTCCTCATCGATGGCAGCAGCAGCATCAACATACTCTACCATGACACCATGACCAAGCTCGGCCTTGAGGCCAAAGACCTGGAGCCGACCCGGACAATCTTCCACAGCATCGTTCCCGACCTCTCCTGCTCCTTGATTGGTCGGGTCTGGCTCGACGTACTGTTCGGCGACAACAATCACTTCCGGCGCGAGCCGATCTGGTTCGAGGTGGTGGACCTGTCCAGCGCATACCACGCACTGCAGGGCTGGCCCGCGCTCGCTGTCGGATATTGGGTTCCGGCAAAACCCTTAAGGTTCAAACTCTGGGGTGCGCACGAAGATCTTCCCCCTACCGATCCACGTCCCAACGCCTCGCTGCGAATCTATGTTACACGATGAACAACACAAGGGAGACAAGGTTTATACTGGTTCGGGCCACCGTTGTGGTGTAATACCCTAATCCAGTGTGTGGTGTGGTGGATTGCCTCAGGGGCTGATGATGAACAGTATAGAGGAAGAATAGCCTCGCGAGCGGTGTTCTTGTGGTTGTGTGCTTGGAGAGGAACTGCTCCATCTCTGTTGGCTCTAGGTGAGATCCAGATGCCTTCTACTGTGATGGCTATCTCTATATATAGAGGCCCTGGTCCTCTTCCCAAATATTTAGCGGGAAGGGAGCCAACAATGACCATTTTAAAGGGGAACATCTAGTACAAGTTATCCTAACTAAAGTTGGTCTTCGGCTGCCAAAGGCACTGGCGATGACGATATCTTGGGCTCCATGGTGACCTTCGTCTTGCCGCTCTGCTGGTCTTGGTCTTGTTGTACCGAAATGGTAACCTTTCCTTGATGCCTCGGTACTCCGTGCCTGCGCTTGCCCCCTTTGCACCAAAGAGGAAACAAGGACACTGCGCAGGCCGGTGCCCGCCTGGTCTTGATCGTCATGGCTTGCGTCACGAGCACCTCGTGAGGTACCCCTGCCTTGATCTCTCCGCCTCCTCACGAGCCTGCCTAGTGAGGCCGCTCCTGAGGAAGCCTTGCATTGTCCGCCCCGCGAGTCTTGGCCCCTCACGAGGGTCTTGAGCTTGAGTTGATGAAGATGGGCCGTACTGGGCCACCCCTTGAGCCATGCCGCAGGCCGCAGGCAGCCAAGTCTGGGGCCCGTTCCCAGAACACCGACTGTAGCCCCGGGCCCAAGGCGCGCTCGGACTTGGCTTAGCAGCGAAGCGAAAGGGCAAGTGCGGAGCACCGCGGGCCCTAACAGCCTGCGGCCTTGGTCGCTGCGTGGCGTTTGATTGGACGTGGGCGTCTCCGCTTCCCCACGCTACCTCAGCAACTACCCGTCTAAGGAAAAGGCAGCCTCGGGTTAGGCTTACCTTCATGGCTCCCATTCGCCTTGCTCCAGATCGCCTTTCTTGCTCTTGCGTTCCTGCTTCCAAAATCTCCAGATCCGCCTCATTCCTTCTCCTCCAGCGAGAAATGGCACCCCAGAACACCGCGGCCGAGGCTCCATCGGCCTGGTAGTCACCGGCTCTGGATCCCCCCAACATGATGGAGAAGAATCTCGCCCTCACACGCCTGATGATGGCGGTGCAAGGCAGTGAGATGGGGGAGACTGCGCTTCGACCCGGCTCCTCCCAGCCGGAGGACAAGGGGAGCACCTTCTATCCCTTATTCATGAGCACCGTCATTGCTGGCCTGGTGCCTCCTTTCTCCGGATTCTTCTATGCTGTCCTCCGCCATTATAAGCTGCAGGCTCTACATCTCCATCCCAACTCTGTTCTTCTCCTGTCGATTTTCGCCTACTATTGCGAGGCGCACGTCATGGTGATGCCTTCCGTGGCCTTGCTGCACCACTTCTTATTCCTCCAAGTCAATGGCGCGCATACATCTGCGTGCGCTGGCTTTGTTGCATACTCCAAAGCCAACACAATCTCGAAGGCCGGGAAGAGGGCCGATGGCTTCCGGAGCAAGTGCGTCATGCTGGATGCCGGCTGCATCAACTCTCAGCTGGCGCTGCCCACGGAGCAGCCTCAGGCTGTTTTGGCTTGGTCCCGTGCGAAGCTTGACGACCGACGGGCGAAGGTGCTGCTGGAGAAGATGAACGCCAACCTGAGGCCGAGCAACATGAAGGCGGCGAAGCTGACCGGGGCAATGCTCCTGAGGGAGTTCCTGGCACATCGGGTGGCTCCTCTTCAGGCGCATTCACGCCCGTTGTGGAGGCTCAGGGATGCGGACGCCGATCTCCGTCTGAACTTGGAGGCCCTGGCTGATGATGATGTGGCAAGCCTAGAGGGCGCTCCTTCCCCCTTGTTCCTTCATGACGACTGGAAGCGGGTGGTGGACGCCATGCCCACCTTTGGTGGGAGCAGTCTGGTGCCGATGGTGCCCCCTGAGGGCCAGGTGCACTACAAAAAAAAACATCTGTGACATTTTGGGCCGAACGAAACTTTTTTCTGTCATACATATGACACTTCTATGATGATAATTGTGACAAAACCCGGTATCATCATAGATGTGGTGGGCTCCTACTTCTATGACAAAAAATCATGACAGAAAATGGGCTTTTCATCCTGGGCGGGCCGGAGACGCAGCTGCAGGACATTCTTTGGGCCATCCATGATGGAAAAAACGATGGTAGAAGCGAGGGTGAGGAAAATTTCGGGGAGTTCCCTGTTACGGTGGGCGGTCGGGGGCCGAGTGATGCGCATTTCTCTCGTACACGTACACACGTGTGTGTGAGGCGTTGGCTCAAACAGAACCCGAGCGAGGTGTTGGGCTCTAACTGAACCCGAGCGATTGCACTGCAGGCTATGCGTTACTGAACCCGAGCGATCGATCGATGGCTGTTAACTGAACCTGGTCGAGTGATTCCTTCGCTACTGCTGCTAACTGAAGCCGATCGATGTTGTTCCCTCTGGATGAATAGGACCCCGTGGTGTGGAAGGCTGGATGAATAGGACTACCCCGTGGAGGGCTGGATGAACAGTAGACGGTGGAGGGGTGCCCGTGGAGGGGTGGTTGAACAGTAGCTGGTGGAGTAGCGCGCGGTGGAGGCTAGATGAACAGGAGCCCGTGGAGGCTGGAGGAGGTTGACGGTGGAGATGAACTGTATCCCATGGAGTCCCATTTTGCGGTAGGCCACACCCCTCCCGATGAATAGGACCCCCGTTTCGATTGTAGCACTCCAACACAAGTCCGTTCGTCCGTTTTGCGGTACGCCACACCCCTCCCGATCAACAAGACCTCCGTTTCGACCGTAGGAGGTCCGTTTCCTCCATTTTGCGGTACGCCAGACCCCTCCCGATGAATAAGATCCCGTTTCAAATGTGGCCGGTCGAACACAAGGTTGTTTCCTTTGTTCTGCGGTACGCCAGGCCTTGTTTCCATCGCTTGTTCCATCTAAGCCCTCCCGATGAACACAACAATGCATTCCGTTCCGACCCAGCCGGTTGGCTCCCACGCGTTCCGTTGCCTCCCGATGAACACGACACATAGTGTTTCCTCCCCATGAACACGATGCATTCCGTTGCCTCCCCATGAACACGCCGCATTCCATTGCCTTCCCATGAACACGACGACGACGTTGTTTCTCCACTCCAACCCAGCCATGTACACGAGCCCTGGCCGTATGTATGCGCGAGTAGGCGTTCGAGACCCAGCCCGTATGTACACATATGTGGCCATATTTTCTTCCTTGCACACTGGTCGCTGTACGTACGTGTACATTCTACGTGCGCGCCTCTACTATGACATGTACGCGCCTCTACTACGACACGTGCGCGCCTCTACATCGACCAGTATATATGTACGTACATGTTCACAACCAGAATGACAACACTACGTACGCTTCCACCAGGTGGGTCCCGACTACTAGGCACTTCCTTACGTGCGAAGATGTAGCTGGTGGGTCCCAGCAGTCAGGGGGGCGAATCATTTTGTTTTTTTTGCCCGGACGCACTTCCTTGCGTGCGAAGGTGTAGCTGGTGGGTCCAAGCAGTCAGGGGGGAAACGTTTTTTTCACGAAATACGGTGCCCGTCCGGTGGGTCCTCGGTGTCAGGTGGAGGAATAATTATTTTGCGCGTAATAAGGAGGCACTTCCTTGCGGCCATCGTGGACCCAGTTGTCAGCCTCTCCACGCACAGTACTCTTCTGATGGAAGTTGGTCGTTGACCACATTGACCATGCCGCGTTGAGAGCACCACGGCTGATGAGGACATCAATACAATTGTTACACCCACAGCCCCTGCTGCTATACATACTGGACCAATTACTAGAGCTCGTGCACGCCAACTAAATTACCAGGTACTTTCGTTTCTTGGTAATGATTCTAATGTTCATGAGAATATGATGCTGCCTAAATTGGATACATTTGTTTTGCTTACAAATGAAGGGCCTAGCTTGGAGAAGGATGAACATTGGAGCAAGAACAAGCATGGAGATGATGGCATGCGCAAGGGAAACAAGAACGGAGTTACAAGTGATGATTTCAGGACTTTGAAGCCACCATAATGGGTGCATGAAGCCTTGGACGAAATATACAAGACGCCACTTCATAAATTTCGTCCCGAGGCTATTTTAGGTGCTGCGTCACCTTATTATTGGGCCAGGCCCATGTAATTTCGAAATACATAAGTATAGGCTATTTTTAGAGTCCGTATGTGTGGGAAAACAAGAGATAGGGTTGATTTCGGACCCCTCCACCAAGGGCCACGAAATTCTCCCCCTCTTCCTCCATATATACAGCCCTTAGGGCATCGTTTAGACTTTGGGTTTTGTTTAGATTAAAAGTTCGCCATAGCTGCAACTTCGCGTACTTCGTTTGTGTTCAACGACCAGACAAAGGCGTCACAGAACCCCACCTTGATCAATAAAGCTTTCATCTTATATTCGCAATATCCAGATTGCAATCTTAGTTTCTTGCTTGTTCTTCGTTTGCTCGCAGGAAACAGACCCTCGTGGTCAGGTTGATCGTGCTCCAGCGTGGTCAATAACCTCTCGGAGTTGGTTTAGCGATTGCTAAGGCGCGACGTCCTCGCACGTTCGTAGTCGGATCGTCAAAGTCGACTTCCACCAAAGCGAAATCCATCATCTCATCGAAAGACGGGACACCTTTGCCTCTATCAACGTGTAAGACATTGATATTTGCTTTACTGTGAGCGTTTTACCACCACATCCTAGTAGTTATAGGAACATTATTTTTGGGTTTTGTTTCTTGTTCTACTAATCATGACAGGATCCAGAGTCAATTCATGGGCTTCGTCGATCGCGGGAGACGTGCCACCACCTTTGCAAATACCACAACCGTCACGAGAGGTGCACAAATATCCAAATGCACATGATCAGGTTAATGTATCTATACCACCATTTAATGGCCGTTTTAAACCTGCTTTATATATTGAATGGGAGTTCGACATAAAAAATATATTTGCTTCCCATAATTTCGATGAACATAAAAAGGTTAAGGTTGCGGTTGGTTCTTTCACTGGTTATGCTTTGGTTTGGTGGAGTGAATATTGTCGGTTACACCCTGATTATATACCTACTACTTGGTATGATTTGAAACTTGCCATGCGACATACTTTCGTCCCTGCTTATTATACTCGTGACATGATTAAGAAGTTGCAACACTTAAAACAAGGTAGTGAAACTGTAACAAAATATTATGATGATTTACAAACTACCTTGTTGCATTCCTCTTTAGAAGAAAGTGAAGATGATTTTATGGATAGATTTTGGGGAGGATTAAACCGTGATATTCAAGAGATACTAATTCATGAAGAGTGTTATACTATGGACCATTTGTTTCATCTTGCTTGCAAAGCTGAACAGGAAATAAAACGACGTGTTGGCCACGAGGAGAACAAGCGCACGGTGCACATTCCAAGAGTTGATATGATTGTTCCTTCAACTACTAGGCATACTATGACAACCACATCCGTTGTTGTCAGGACTACATCACCTCCACCATGTGACACATCGCCCCCGAGAGTGGCTACATCATCTGAGTTGATCATAAGAGGTAATGACAAAGGTACTGATCTTCCATCTCTACATGAGAATGATGAATGCCTTGTCAATTTGAATGCACCATCTGATGAGCTACCCACTACTTTGATCACACCACCTATTTTAGAGGACTACGTTGATAATTTGACTTTGCCATGTGATCAAACAACTGAAATACCAACAATTTTGAGTGCACCCATTGAATTAACTATTGATGCAAAAGAACCAATGTTTAATCATTTTGATATGACCTCTAATCTTGGTGATGATTCTGTGTTGAATGACTTATTGCATGTTTGCTTATTTAAGCATGTTGTAGCATGTAAATTTGATGCAAGTAAGGTTTATTCACCAATGTTGGGATGGTTTAATGATGAACATTGTGATGAGGACATCAATACAATTGTTACACCCACAGCCCCTGCTGCTATACATACTGGACCAATTACTAGAGCTCGTGCACGCCAACTAAATTACCAGGTACTTTCGTTTCTTGGTAATGATTCTAATGTTCATGAGAATATGATGCTGCCTAAATTGGATACATTTGTTTTGCTTACAAATGAAGGGCCTAGCTTGGAGAAGGATGAACATTGGAGCAAGAACAAGCATGGAGATGATGGCATGCGCAAGGGAAACAAGAACGGAGTTACAAGTGATGATTTCAGGACTTTGAAGCCACCATAATGGGTGCATGAAGCCTTGGACGAAAGATACAAGACGCCACTTCATAAATTTCGTCCCGAGGCTATTTTAGGTGCTGCGTCACCTTATTATTGGGCCAGGCCCATGTAATTTCGAAATACATAAGTATAGGCTATTTTTAGAGTCCGTATGTGTGGGGAAACAAGAGATAGGGTTGATTTCGGACCCCTCCACCAAGGGCCACGAAATTCCCCCCCTCTTCCTCCATATATACAGCCCTTAGGGCATCGTTTAGACTTTGGGTTTTGTTTAGATTAAAAGTTCGCCATAGCTGCAACTTCGCGTACTTTGTTTGTGTTCAACGACCAGACAAAGGCGTCACAGAACCCCACCTTGATCAATAAAGCTTTCATCTTATATTCGCAATATCCAGATTGCAATCTTAGTTTCTTGCTTGTTCTTCGTTTGCTCGCAGGAAACAGACCCTCGTGGTCAGGTTGATCGTGCTCCGGCGTGGTCAATAACCTCTCGGAGTTGGTTTAGCGATTGCTAAGGCGCGACGTCCTCGCACGTTCGTAGTCGGATCGTCAGAGTCGACTTCCACCAAAGCGAAATCCACCATCTCATCGAAAGACGGGACACCTTTGCCTCTATCAATAATGGGTGCATGAAGCCTTGGACGAAATATACAAGACGCCACTTCATAAATTTCGTCCCGAGGCTATTTTAGGTGCTGCGTCACCTTATTATTGGGCCAGGCCCATGTAATTTCGAAATACATAAGTATAGGCTATTTTTAGAGTCCGTATGTGTGGGGAAACAAGAGATAGGGTTGATTTCGGACCCCTCCACCAAGGGCCACGAAATTCCCCCCCTCTTCCTCCATATATACAGCCCTTAGGGCATCGTTTAGACTTTGGGTTTTGTTTAGATTAAAAGTTCGCCATAGCTGCAACTTCGCGTACTTCGTTTGTGTTCAACGACCAGACAAAGGCGTCACAGAACCCCACCTTGATCAATAAAGCTTTCATCTTATATTCGCAATATCCAGATTGCAATCTTAGTTTCTTGCTTGTTCTTCGTTTGCTCGCAGGAAACAGACCTTCGTGGTCAGGTTGATCGTGCTCCGGCGTGGTCAATAACCTCTCGGAGTTGGTTTAGCGATTGCTAAGGCGCGACATCCTCGCACGTTCGTAGTCGGATCGTCAAAGTCGACTTCCACCAAAGCGAAATCCACCATCTCATCGAAAGACGGGACACCTTTGCCTCTATCAACGGCGGTGGACGATGGTGAGGCCTAGGAATGGGATGATGCAGAGCCGGGGAAGACGCAGCAGTGGATGCCCACGCGAAGAGGAGTACGAGGGTTCACTGGTTCGGTTGCGGTGTGAGGCTGCCGTCGCCGCAGAATAACAGAGGGTGTGGGTGAGTAGAGGGATGGCCTGGCTAGCGGTGGGAGTAGTAGGGGGCGGTGAGGCCTCCGCGGTATCATAGTCGGCCACGGGAGGCAGGAGCATGCGGTACAATCGGTGCTGCTTTGGGCGGATGGTGAACAAAGACCAGAGGTTGAAGAAGCACTACGGCTGTTGGATGGACATCGTACGGTCACTAGAGTATTCACCAAGTTGACAAAGCCCTCACTCCCCATCAACTTAGTAGGACCACAAGTCAGCCTGCCACTATACTGGGTCCCAGCTAGGAGGGGGAGTATTCATTTATTTGCGTAATAAGGACACACTTCCTTGCGTGTGAAGATATAGCTGGTGGGTCCAAGCTGTCAGCGGCGGTAACATTTTTTTTCATGAAATACAGAGGCCCTTTCGGTGGGCCCCAGATGTCAGGTGGAGGAATCATTATGTTGCACGTAATAAGGAGGCATTTCCTTGCGTGCGGCTGTGGACCCAGCTGTCAGCCTCTCCATGTACTGTCCACTTTAGATGCATGTCGGTCATTGACCACGTTGACCAGGCCGTGCCGAGAGCACCAAGGCGGTGGACGACGGCGAGGCCTAGGAAGGGAACGACAAAGAGGAAGGGAAGACTCGGCATTTGTTTCCCACGCTGTGGGGAGTACGACTGTACGAGGGTTTACTGGTTCGTTTGCCATCACCGGAGAATAACAACAGGTGTGGGTGAGTAGAGGGATGGCTAGGCCAGCGATAGGAGTACGGTGGGGCTGTGAGGCCTGCGCGGCAACACAGCCGGCCGCGGGGAGGAGGTAGTAGGCAGTCCCGCCGGCGCTTGTTTGATCGGCTGGAGCAGGAAGAGCAGAGATTGAAGAAGCATGACAGCCGTCGGATGGAAATCCAACAATCAATGCTTGTGCGTCAACCTTTTTTTAGGAAAGCCTCAAATCTGTGGAAAACAGCATACAATGCATCTGCCATTATTTCTAATAATTTACAGCCCATTTGCTAATTCTTAAGGTTTTTTTTGCAGCCCATATTCTTTTTGTTAGCATTACAGCCCATATTGAAGCCACGGTTAAAAATTATACGAAATTTTGCATATTTCGGTGCGGTCCGAACTGTTTTCAATCCTGAAATTTCGAGTCACATTCAAAATGATTTTAAAAATAAATGCATATCAATATAAAATCCAACAAATTGTCCACGCACAAAAATAAATGCAATTTATAATCTCGAAATGAAAAAAAAGATATTTGAAACTAATTGCCGGATTGATGTGTTTTAGAAATGTACAACCCATTTCTCATTATGGATAGGCCATTTTCTCGGCCATCCGAATGAAGCTCTCATCATCTTGAAAGATTTGCAGCCTGAAAGCACAAGTGCTCCCTAGGTGGTTTTGGTAATTGATAGAGGCGAGGGTCCCGATCTTTCGATGAGATGATGGATATCGCTTTGGTGGAAGTCGACTTTGACGATCCGACTACGAACGTGCGAGGACGTCGCGCCTTAGCAATCGCTAAACCAACTCCGAGAGGTTATTGACCACGCCGGAGCACGATCAACCTGACCACGAGGGTCTGTTTCCTGCGAGCAAACGAAGAACAAGCAAGAAACTAAGATTGTAATCTGGATATTGCGAATATAAGATGAAGGCTTTATTGATCAAGGTGGGGTTCTGTGACGCCTTTGTCTGGTCGTTGAACACAAACGAAGTACGCGAAGTTGCAGCTATGGCGAACTTTTAATCTAAACAAAACCCAAAGTCTAAACGATGCCCTAAGGGCTGTATATATGGAGGAAGAGGGGGGGGGGAATTTCGTGGCCCTTGGTGGAGGGGTCCGAAATCAACCCTATCTCTTGTTTCCCCACACATACGGACTCTAAAAATAGCCTATACTTATGTATTTCGAAATTACATGGGCCTGGCCCAATAATAAGGTGACGCAGCACCTAAAATAGCCTCGGGACGAAATTTATGAAGTGGCATCTTGTATATTTCGTCCAAGGCTTCATGCACCCATTATGGTGGCTTCAAAGTCCTGAAATCATCACTTGTAACTCCGTTCTTGTTTCCCTTGCGCATGCCGTCATCTCCATGCTTGTTCTTGCTCCAATGTTCATCCTTCTCCAAGCTAGGCCCTTCATTTGTAAGAAAAACAAATGTATCCAATTTAGCCAGCATCATATTCTCATGAACATTAGAATCATTACCAAGAAACGAAAGTACCTGGTAATTTAGTTGGCGTGCACGAGCTCTAGTAATTGGTCCAGTATGTATAGCAGTAGGGGCTGTGGGTGTAACAATTGTATTGATGTCCTCATCATCCTCCCCTTCTTGAAATGAAGTCGTCCTCGACGGAAGTTCATCTTCCTCACCCAAATAAGGCTTCAAATCTGCAATGTTAAAAGTGGGACTAACCCCAAAATCTGCAGGCAGCTCAAGTTTATATGCATTATCATTTATTTTCTCTAACACCTTAAAGGGACCATCAGCACGTGGCATTAACTTTGATTTGCGCAAATCAGGAAATCTATCCTTACGCAAATGTAACCAAACAAGATCTCCAGGTGCAAACACAACATGTTTTCTACCCTTATCTCCAGCAAGTTCATATTTAGCATTCATGCGCTCAATGTTTTCCTTAGTTAACTCATGCATTTTTAAAATCAATTCAGCACGTTGTTTAGCATCAAAATTAACCTTCTCCGAAGATGGAAGAGGCAACAAATCAATAGGTGCACGAGGTAGGAAACCATACACAACTTCAAAAGGGCACATCTTAGTAGTAGAATGCAATGAACGATTATAAGCAAATTCAATATGAGGCAAGCATTCCTCCCACATTTTCTTATTATTCTTCAAAACAGCCCTAAGCATAGTAGACAACGTTCTATTGACTACTTCAGTTTGTCCATCAGTTTGGGGGTGACAAGTAGTACTAAAAAGCAGTTTAGTCCCCAACTTAGCCCATAAACATCTCCAAAAGTGGCTAAGAAATTTAGTATCACGATCTGAAACAATAGTATTTGGCACACCATGCAAGCGAATAATTTCACGAAAGAACGAATCAGCAACATTAACAGCATCATCGCTTTTATGACATGGTATAAAGTGTGCCATTTTCGAGAATCTATCCACGACAACAAATATGCTATCCCTCCCCTTCTTTGTTCGAGGTAAACCTAAAACAAAGTCCATAGATATATCCTCCCAAGGAACACTAGGTACAGGCAAAGGCATATATAAACCATGAGGATTGAGGCGTGACTTAGCTTTTTGACATGTAGTGCAGCGAGCAATAAAACGCTCAACATCCCGTCTCATCTTTGGCCAAAAGAAATGTGTAGCAAGTACGTCCTCCGTCTTCTTCACACCAAAGTGTCCCATTAATCCTCCTCCATGCGCCTCCTGCAACAACAAAAGACGAACGGAGCTAGCTGGAATGCATAGCTTGTTAGCACGAAACACAAATCCATCGTTAACAACAAACTTGTTCCACATTCTTCCTTCTTTACAATTCTGCATTACATCTTTAAAATCAGCATCATGCACATATTGATCTTTGATGGTTTCCAAACCAAATATTTTGAAGTCAAGTTGTGAAAGCATAGTATAGCGACGAGACAATGCATCAGCAATAACATTTTCTTTTCCCTTCTTGTGTTTAATGACATAAGGGAAAGTCTCAATGAATTCAACCCATTTAGCATGTCTACGATTCAGTTTAGCTTGACTTTTAATATGTTTCAAAGATTCATGATCAGAATGTATAACAAATTCTTTGGGCCATAAATAATGTTCCCATGTTTCTAAAGTCCGAACAAGAGCATATAATTCTTTATCATAAGTAGAATAATTCAGACTAGGCCCACTCAATTTTTCAGAAAAGTATGCAACAGGTTTGCCATCTTGTAATAACACACCTCCTAATCCAATTCCACTAGCATCACATTCAAGCTCAAAAGTCTTATTAAAATCAGGAAGTTGGAGTAAAGGAGCATGTGTCAACTTATCTTTCAATACCGTGAAGGCTTCTTCCTGTGCGGTACCCCAAACAAAAGGCACATCCTTCTTTGTAAGCTCGTTGAGAGGTGCAGCAATGGTGCTGAAATCTCTCACAAAACGCCTATAGAATCCAGCGAGGCCAAGAAAACTCCTCACTTGTGTGACCGTTTTGGGCTGCGGCCAACTCTCAATAGCTTCAATCTTGGCTTTGTCAACATCAATTCCCTGTGGAGTAACAACATAGCCAAGAAAAGATACTCGGTCGGTGCAAAAGGTGCACTTCCCAAGGTTACCAAACAAACGTGCATCACGTAGAGCAATAAAAACAGCACGTAAATGTTCCAAATGTTCTTCCAAAGATCTGCTATAAATCAGTATGTCATCAAAGTAAACTACCACAAATCGTCCAATGAAAGCACGTAAAACTTCGTTCATTAATCTCATGAAAGTACTAGGTGCATTAGTTAACCCAAAAGGCATGACTAACCACTCATATAATCCAAACTTAGTTTTAAATGCTGTTTTCCATTCATCTCCCAATTTCATACGAATTTGATGGTAGCCACTACGCAAATCAACTTTGGAGAATATTGTAGAGCCACTCAATTCATCAAGCATATCATCTAGCCTAGGAATAGGATGACGATAACGAATATTAATATTATTAATGCCTCTACAATCAACACACATACGTGATGTACCATCCTTTTTCGGCACTAGAATAATAGGAACAGCACAAGGACTAAGGGATTCGCGTATATAACCTTTGTCGAGAAGCTCTTGTACTTGGCGCATAATCTCCTTCGTCTCCTCTGGATTGGTACGGTATGGTGCACGGTTTGGCAGTGAAGCACCGGGAATTAAGTCAATCTGATGCTCAATCCCTCGAATAGGCGGTAATCCCGGTGGCACGTCTTGTGGAAAGACGTCAGCGAACTCCTGCAAAATGTTAGTGACAGCAGGCAAATGTAACCAAACAAGATCTCCAGGTGCAAACACAACATGTTTTCTACCCTTATCTCCAGCAAGTTTATATTTAGCATTCATGCGCTCAATGTTTTCCTTAGTTAACTCATGCATTTTTAAAATCAATTCAGCACGTTGTTTAGCATCAAAATTAACCTTCTCCGAAGATGGAAGAGGCAACAAATCAATAGGTGCACGAGGTAGGAAACCATACACAACTTCAAAAGGGCACATCTTAGTAGTAGAATGCAATGAACGATTATAAGCAAATTCAATATGAGGCAAGCATTCCTCCCACATTTTCTTATTATTCTTCAAAACAGCCCTAAGCATAGTAGACAACGTTCTATTGACTACTTCAGTTTGTCCATCAGTTTGGGGGTGACAAGTAGTACTAAAAAGCAGTTTAGTCCCCAACTTAGCCAATAAACATCTCCAAAAGTGGCTAAGAAATTTAGTATCACGATCTGAAACAATAGTATTTGGCACACCATGCAAGCGAATAATTTCACGAAAGAACAAATCAGCAACATTAACAGCATCATCGCTTTTATGACATGGTATAAAGTGTGCCATTTTCGAGAATCTATCCACGACAACAAATATGCTATCCCTCCCCTTCTTTGTTCGAGGTAAACCTAAAACAAAGTCCATAGATATATCCTCCCAAGGAACACTAGGTACAGGCAAAGGCATATATAAACCATGAGGATTGAGGCGTGACTTAGCTTTTTGACATGTAGTGCAGCGAGCAATAAAACGCTCAACATCCCGTCTCATCTTTGGCCAAAAGAAATGTGTAGCAAGTACGTCCTCCGTCTTCTTCACGCCAAAGTGTCCCATTAATTCTCCTCCATGCGCCTCCTGTAACAACAAAAGACGAACGGAGCTAGCTGGAATGCATAGCTTGTTAGCACGAAACACAAATCCATCGTTAACAACAAACTTGTTCCACATTCTTCCTTCTTTACAATTATGCATTACATCTTTAAAATCAGCATCATGCACATATTGATCTTTGATGGTCTCCAAACCAAATATTTTGAAGTCAAGTTGTGAAAGCATAGTATAGCGACGAGACAAAGCATCGGCAATAACATTTTCTTTTCCCTTCTTGTGTTTAATGACATAAGGGAAAGTCTCAATGAATTCAACCCATTTAGCATGTCTACGATTCAGTTTAGCTTGACTTTTAATATGTTTCAATGATTCATGATCAGAATGTATAACAAACTCTTTGGGCCATAAATAATGTTGCCATGTTTCTAAAGTCCGAACAAGAGCATATAATTCCTTATCATAAGTAGAATAATTCAGACTAGGCCCACTCAATTTTTTAGAAAAGTATGCAACAGGTTTGCCATCTTGTAATAACACACCTCCTAATCCAATTCCACTAGCATCACATTCAAGCTCAAAAGTCTTATTAAAATCAGGAAGTTGGAGTAAAGGAGCATGTGTCAACTTATCTTTCAATACCGTGAAGGCTTCTTCCTGTGCGGTACCCCAAAGAAAAGGCACATCTTTCTTTGTAAGCTCATTGAGAGGTGCAGCAATGGTGCTGAAATCTCTCACAAAACGCCTATAGAATCCAGCGAGGCCAAGAAAACTCCTCACTTGTGTGACCGTTTTGGGCTGCGGCCAACTCTCAATAGCTTCAATCTTGGCTTTATCAACTTCAATTCCCTGTGGAGTAACAACATATGATGAGGACATGACTACCTTGGATATGACCAAAAATATTGCATATATGCATATTTGTCAGGTGATTTCTAGTGCAAACTATTCAATAATCTATTTATGTTATCCAGAACAAAAATACTTCACACACTTTTGTGTTTTGTCTAATTGCAGGTGTATGGGACATTTGTACAATCCACATATGAAGATAAGGAAGAAAGAGATGATTATTTGCTGTCCAAAAAGTTCTCTCACGTCACTTTTGGCCCAAGAGAAGATAGAGTCCAAGTCTCTCACGTTCTGGATTCAGATTCGGACTGCACAGACACACCTGACTCAAAACGCACACAAGTTTTTCATACGGACTCCGAATTGGGTGATTCTTTTTTTGTTGGAAACTAGATTTCGTGCACTTTCCAACCCAATTTGAATCACCTTCAAATTCGTCCGGAGCGATGAGTTGTGGACGAAACAATCTGATGCTGCAACAGAATCTGAGTCAAACTACAAGTCCAAAGGTGTTACATCACCTCCACTTGGGCCCATTGGCCTTGTACGACCTAGATTTAGTTTTAGGCTGCCTTGGGACGTCCTCCCACCTCCTTGGCCGCCACCCCTTGCTCCTATATAAGTAGATCCATCTAGTAGCTTTTCCTTGGGATTTGTTTAGTTAAAAGTTAGCCATTGCAACTTCGTGTACTTCGTTTGTGTCCAACGACCAGACCAAGACCGCTTACGGATCCCCACCATTATCAATACTTCATACATATTCGCGATATTCAGATTGCTTTTATCATATTCTTGCTTGTTCTTCGATTGCTTGCAGGAATAGACCTTCGTGGTCAGGTTGATCGTGCTCCGGCGTGGTCAATAACCTCTCGGAGTTGGTTTAGCGATTGCTAAGGCACAACGTCGTTGCACGTTTGTAGTCGGATCGTCAAAGTCGTCTCCACCAAATCGATAGTTATCATCTCATCGAAAGATCGGGACACCCTCGCCTCTATCAAGTGGTATTAGTTTTCAGGTTGCTCGGTGAGAATTTCCAGTTTTCCTAGATTAGATTTATTTTCTTACCTATTGTCCAAGAAAAAGCCACACAAAAAAAGTTAGATCTGTTCATCCTTTATCCAAGCCAGTCTGAGCCTTTGCAATTTTCTATTCATTGCTTGCATAGTTGAATTATCGGTTGCATCGTCGTGTCAGTTGCTGGTCTTAGCGTCTAGTTCCTTTAGAGTTTCGAGTTCTGTTCACATTAGTCACGCCGCCGCTGCATCATTATGCCTTCCGCTGTCCACCATTCCATCCATTAATTTTCACCACGTGCTACGCACTGTTCATTGTCATAATCATAGTTGAGGTCATTCACATCTTCACCTGATCCAATCTGCATCTTATCTAGTTTGTCTTGGAAAGAGGGAGAAAAAAAAAGATAGAGGAAAAAAAAGAGAGGAAAAAAAGAAAAAGAGAGAGAAGAAAAAGAAAAAAAAAGCGTGAAAAAAAAAGAGAGAAGAAAAAAAATCGGATCTATCTAGAATCAATCTCGTACCTGAATTCGGATTGGAATCTGTTTTGCGCACTGTTTAGTAAAACAGGTGTATCTTCCTCATACGAAGTCCGTTTTGGCTCCGTGAGTACTCAAATTGAAGCTAGCGACGAGCCGCATCTAAATAGTTTCAGAAGCAAGTTCAATATTTGACACCTCAAAATCGGCTTCTAAATAGGTCGTTTTGCCCTCTGAAGTTCGTGAACACAGCTTGTTCCAATTTTTCAGGCCAGTTTTAGAATTCTTTGACTCCTCATATCAACTCGGAATTGAGTGATTCTTTTTGCATTGGAAAGCTTGAGTTAGTAACATTCTTTGAAAGAATTTATCAGAAAATTGGCTCAAACTTTTCAAGAGGAAAATTGGAGAGAGAGTTGTTGTATATCCTGTTTGGCAGTTGTTTTTCATCATTATCTTTACTGCCGTTGTGATCTTCACTTATATCTTGCTGTCCAGAGCTACTTAGTATCCTTTATTGATGCTAGTTGTGCTACGCCGTGACCTCATTAGTGTTCTAGGCTCGCGTCTCTAGTCCGGTCTAGCCTAGGACCAGCACAGTACCGTCGTTGAGCGTTTATTCAACATTGCATCTTTGAATTGATTATTGCTAATCTTTTGCTACCATATATAGCCAACCCAGCTCCACATATTTCTACACCGTGTATACGTACACTCCCCTGGCAATCGCTTTACTCAATATTCGGAGTTACTTGACACCGCTGGTTGCCGATCACCGCCTGCTGCATGGTAAGAACGTGTAAGACATTGATATTTGCTTTACTGTGAGCGTTTTACCACCACATCCTAGTAGTTATAGGAACATTATTTTTGGGT
Organism: Triticum aestivum; assembly: GCF_018294505.1. Lineage (NCBI taxonomy): Eukaryota > Viridiplantae > Streptophyta > Magnoliopsida > Poales > Poaceae > Triticum > Triticum aestivum. The sequence continues at coordinate 357,911,114 of NC_057798.1, read as the reverse complement.
TTTGTTTCTTGTTCTACTAATCATGACAGGATCCAGAGTCAATTCATGGGCTTCGTCGATCGCGGGAGACGTGCCACCACCTTTGCAAGTATCACAACCGTCACGAGAGGTGCACAAACATCCAAATGCACATGATCAGGTTAATGTATCTATACCACCATTTAATGGCCGTTTTAAACCTGCTTTATATATTGAATGGGAGTTCGACATAAAAAATATATTTGCTTCCCATAATTTCGATGAACATAAAAAGGTTAAGGTTGCGGTTGGTTCTTTCACTGGTTATGCTTTGGTTTGGTGGAGTGAATATTGTCGGTTACACCCTGATTATATACCTACTACTTGGGATGATTTGAAACTTGCCATGCGACATACTTTCGTCCCTGCTTATTATACTCGTGACATGATTAAGAAGTTGCAACACTTAAAACAAGGTAGTGAAACTGTAACAAAATATTATGATGATTTACAAACTACCTTGTTGCATTCCTCTTTAGAAGAAAGTGAAGATGATTTTATGGATAGATTTTGGGGAGGATTAAACCGTGATATTCAAGAGATACTAACTCATGAAGAGTGTTATCCTATGGACCATTTGTTTCATCTTGCTTGCAAAGCTGAACAGGAAATAAAACGACGTGTTGGCCACGAGGAGAACAAGCGCACGGTGCACATTCCAAGAGTTGATATGATTGTTCCTTCAACTACTAGGCATACTATGACAACCACATCCGTTGTTGTCAGGACTACATCACCTCCACCATGTGACACATCGCCCCCGAGAGTGGCTACATCATCTGAGTTGATCATAAGAGGTAATGACAAAGGTACTGATCTTACATCTCTACATGAGAATGATGAATGCCTTGTCAATTTGAATGCACCATCTGATGAGCTACCCACTACTTTGATCACACCACCTATTTTAGAGGACTACGTTGATAATTTGACTTTGCCATGTGATCAAACAACTGAAATACCAACAATTTTGAGTGCACCCATTGAATTAACTATTGATGCAAAAGAACCAATGTTTAATCATTTTGATATGACCTCTAATCTTGGTGATGATTCTGTGTTGAATGACTTATTGCATGTTTGCTTATTTAAGCATGTTGTAGCATGTAAATTTGATGCAAGTAAGGTTTATTCACCAATGTTGGGATGCTTTAATGATGAACATTGTCAATCTTTTGAAATGAATAAGAGCTTCACTTATATGTGCAAACTGAGTTGCAATATTTTCATGCCTTCTACTTCTTGTGCTAATTTTTTGGCTTTAGATTTTATGAACTATGCAAGTTACTCATCTATTCATGTGTCATATATGCAAAAATCAAGGGAAGTAAAAATGGATGACATATACATATACAACATGTACACCTTGTCTCTTTTGTTAGCCACATTTCAGATTAAGCAACGCCGAGGACGGCTTTATTTTCAAGAAGGGGAGGATGATGAGGACATGACTACCTTGGATATGACCAAAAATATTGCATATATGCATATTTGTCAGGTGATTTCTAGTGCAAACTATTCAATAATCTATTTGTGTTATCCAGAACAAAAATACTTCACACACTTTTGTGTTTTGTCTAATTGCAGGTGTATGGAACATTTGTACAATCCACATATGAAGATAAGGAAGAAAGAGATGTTTATTTGCTGTCCAAAAAGTTCTCTCACGTCACTTTTGGCCCAAGAGAAGATAGAGTCCAAGTCTCTCACGTTCTGGATTCAGATTCGGACTGCACAGACATACCTGACTCAAAACGCACACAAGTTTTTCATACGGACTCCGAATTGGGTGATTCTTTTTTTGTTGGAAACTAGATTTCGTGCGCTTTCCAACCCAAGTGGAATCACCTTCAAATTCGTCCGGAGCGTTGAGTTGTGGACGAAACAATCTGATGCTGCAGCAGAATCCGAGTCAAACTACAAGTCCAAAGGTGTTACATCACCTCCACTTGGGCCCATTGGCCTTGTACGACCTAGATTTAGTTTTAGGCTGCCTTGGGACGTCCTCCCACCTCCTTGGCCGCCACCCCTTGCTCCTATATAAGTAGATCCATCTAGTAGCTTTTCCTTGGGATTTGTTTAGTTAAAAGTTAGCCATTGCAACTTCGTGTACTTCGTTTGTGTCCAACGACCAGACCAAGACCGCTTACGGATCCCCACCATTATCAATACTTCATACATATTCGCGATATTCAGATTGCTTTTATCATATTCTTGCTTGTTCTTCGATTGCTTGCAGGAATAGACCTTCGTGGTCAGGTTGATCGTGCTCCGGCGTGGTCAATAACCTCTCGGAGTTGGTTTAGCGATTGCTAAGGCACAACGTCGTTGCACGTTTGTAGTCGGATCGTCAAAGTCGTCTCCACCAAATCGATAGTTATCATCTCATCGAAAGATCGGGACACCCTCGCCTCTATCAACATAGCCAAGAAAAGATACTCGGTCGGTGCAAACGGTGCACTTCCCAAGGTTACCAAACAAACGTGCATCACGTAGAGCAATAAAAACAGCACGTAAATGTTCCAAATGTTCCTCCAAAGATCTGCTATAAATCAATATGTCATCAAAGTAAACTACCACAAATCGTCCAATGAAAGCACGTAAAACTTCGTTCATTAATCTCATGAAAGTACTAGGTGCATTAGTTAACCCAAAAGGCATGACTAACCACTCATATAATCCAAACTTAGTTTTAAATGCTGTTTTCCATTCATCTCCCAATTTCATACGAATTTGATGGTAGCCACTACGCAAATCAACTTTGGAGAATATTGTAGAGCCACTCAATTCATCAAGCATATCATCTAGCCTAGGAATAGGATGACGATAACGAATAGTAATATTATTAATGCCTCTACAATCAACACACATACGTGATGTACCATCCTTTTTCGGCACTAGAATAATAGGAACAGCACAAGGACTAAGGGATTCGCGTATATAACCTTTGTCGAGAAGCTCTTGTACTTAACGCATAATCTCCTTCGTCTCCTCTGGATTGGTACGGTATGGTGCACGGTTTGGCAGTGAAGCACCGGGAATTAAGTCAATCTGATGCTCAATCCCTCGAATAGGCGGTAATCCCGGTGGCACGTCTTGTGGAAAAACGTCAGCGAAGTCCTGCAAAATGTTAGTGACAGCAGGAGGCAAAGAGGAAGGCACGTCCTCGAATGAAAATAATGCCTCTTTGCACACAAAAGCATAGCAAACAGATTTGCTGAAATCTAGCTCATCAATATCAGATTTGGTGGCAAATAAACATGCACTTTTCAATTTAATTTCAGAAGCAACACTAGATGGTTTATTATTAGGCTTCATTTGTTGCTCAAATTCTTTTGCCACAATCTGATTTTCACTCTTATTCTTCTCCTGTTGTGCTTTATTAGCTCTATTAATATCATCTTTCAAAATGGAATCAGGAGTCATAGGAAGCAAAGTAATATTTTTATCCTTATGAACAAGAATATAGTGATTGTTTCTACCATGGTGTACAGAATTTTTATCAAATTGCCATGGTCTACCAAGTAATAAGGAACATGCTTGCATAGGTACCACATCACAATCAACATAATCAGCATATGTAGAGATACTAAAATGCACACGAACAGTACGTGTTACCTTAACCTTGCCGCTGTTGTTGAACCATTGGATGTAGTAAGGATGTGGATGTGGTCTTGTGGTGAGAGAAAGCTTCTTGATAGAGGCAAAGGTGTCCCGTCTTTCGATGAGATAGTGGATTTCGCTTTGGTGGAAGTCGACTTTGACGATCCGACTACGAACGTGCGAGGACGTCGCGCCTTAGCAATCGCTAAACCAACTCCGAGAGGTTATTGACCACGCCGGAGCACGATCAACCTGACCACGAGGGTCTGTTTCCTGCGAGCAAACGAAGAACAAGCAAGAAACTGAGATTGCAATCTGGATATTGCGAATATAAGATGAAAGCTTTATTGATCAAGGTGGGGTTCTGTGACGCCTTTGTCTGGTCGTTGAACACAAACGAAGTACGCGAAGTTGCAGCTATGGCGAACTTTTAATCTAAACCAAACCCAAAGTCTAAACGATGCCCTAAGGGCTGTATATATGGAGGAAGAGGGGGGAATTTCGTGGCCCTTGGTGGAGGGGTCCGAAATCAACCCTATCTCTTGTTTCCCCACACATACGGACTCTAAAAATAGCCTATACTTATGTATTTCGAAATTACATGGGCCTGGCCCAATAATAAGGTGACGCAGCACCTAAAATAGCCTCGGGACGAAATTTATGAAGTGGCATCTTGTATATTTCGTCCAAGGCTTCATGCACCCATTATGGTGGCTTCAAAGTCCTGAAATCATCACTTGTAACTCCGTTCTTGTTCCCCTTGCGCATGCCATCATCTCCATGCTTGTTCTTGCTCCAATGTTCATCCTTCTCCAAGCTAGGCCCTTCATTTGTAAGCAAAACAAATGTATCCAATTTAGGCAGCATCATATTCTCATGAACATTAGAATCATTACCAAGAAACGAAAGTACCTGGTAATTTAGTTGGCGTGCACGAGCTCTAGTAACTGGTCCAGTATGTATAGCAGCAGGGGCTGTGGGTGTAACAATTGTATTGATGTCCTCATCAGGTGGTGGTGGGTGTCACAAATCCGTCAAGCAAATCTCAAATTCTTACCAGTTCTTACCCAGCAGCAGGCGGTGATCGGCAACCGTTGTAGTCAAAAACTCTCAAAGCTTGGATAGAGCGATTACCAGGGAGAGTCAAACGCACGACGTAGATGTATGTGGAGCTGGGAAGGCTTATAATATGGTAGCAAAAAGGGTCAGCAATAATCAATTCAGAGATGCAAAGTTGAATAAACGCTCAACGACGGTACTGTGCTGGTCCTAGGCTAGACTGTGCTAGAGACGCGAGCCTAGAACACTAACAAAATCACGGCGCGGCACGTAAACAAGGGAAAAGCACACTCTGAATATTTTTTTTCGCTCTTTTTTTTTGCGCTCTTTTTTTTTGCGCTGCTTTTTTTTTTGCGAAAAATCACTATAATGGCGAGTGTCTCAAAACTCTTCCTAGCTCAAACTGACAGGATGGGCACGAAATTTTTTCGACCAATTTTTTTTTTTCGACTGCCCGGACCCAAAAACTGGAAACGGGTCAAAAAAAACTTCCTATAATGGCACCTGTCTCAAAACACTCAGAAACACCTAAAAATAGGATAGCCAGAAATTTTTTCGAAAAATGCGTTTTCGAAAAATTTTGGGCCTAAACGGAGCGTGGCTACCCGACTCTTTTTTTTTCCGAAACCTACTCCGGCAAGGAAACACGAATCGGAATCTAGATGGATCTCGAAAACAAACCTAATATGACAAGAACTCGGATTGGTGGTGGATATATGGTGGTAGATGGCAGCGGTGGTGGTATATGACAGCTGTGGTGGTATATGGATACGGATTCGAAGCGGTGGCGGATAAGCGGTGGTGGTAGATGGCAGGGGTGATGATGATGGTGCGGCGGCGGCGTGACAACTTATGACCAGAACTCGAAACTCTAAAAGACTAGACTCTAAGACCAGCAACTAGACACGACGATGCAACCGCAAATTCAAACAAAGCAAAACCCTAAAAAGATTATGCAAAGGCTCAGATTGGTTCGGATATGATGAACTAACCCTAATTTTTTTTTGTGGCTTTTTCGTGGACTGTAGGTATGAAGAACAGACTCGATCTAAACTATGAAAAACTGTAAAATCTCACCGAGCAACCTGGAACTCTGATACCACTTGATAGAGGCGAGGGTCCCGATCTTTCGATGAGATGATGGATATCGCTTTGGTGGAAGTCGACTTTGACGATCCGACTACGAACGTGCGAGGACGTCGCGCCTTAGCAATCGCTAAACCAACTCCGAGAGGTTATTGACCACGCCGGAGCACGATCAACCTGACCACGAGGGTCTGTTTCCTGCGAGCAAACGAAGAACAAGCAAGAAACTAAGATTGTAATCTGGATATTGCGAATATAAGATGAAGGCTTTATTGATCAAGGTGGGGTTCTGTGACGCCTTTGTCTGGTCGTTGAACACAAACGAAGTACGCGAAGTTGCAGCTATGGCGAACTTTTAATCTAAACAAAACCCAAAGTCTAAACGATGCCCTAAGGGCTGTATATATGGAGGAAGAGGGGGGGAATTTCGTGGCCCTTGGTGGAGGGGTCCGAAATCAACCCTATCTCTTGTTTCCCCACACATACGGACTCTAAAAATAGCCTATACTTATGTATTTCGAAATTACATGGGCCTGGCCCAATAATAAGGTGACGCAACACCTAAAATAGCCTCGGGACGAAATTTATGAAGTGGCATCTTGTATATTTCGTCCAAGGCTTCATGCACCCATTATGGTGGCTTCAAAGTCCTGAAATCATCACTTGTAACTCCGTTATTGTTCCCCTTGCGCATGCCATCATCTCCATGCTTGTTCTTGCTCCAATGTTCATCCTTCTCCAAGCTAGGCCCTTCATTTGTAAGCAAAACAAATGTATCCAATTTAGGCAGCATCATATTCTCATGAACATTAGAATCATTACCAAGAAACGAAAGTACCTGGTAATTTAGTTGGCGTGCACGAGCTCTAGTAATTGGTCCAGTATGTATAGCAGCAGGGGCTGTGGGTGTAACAATTGTATTGATGTCCTCATCACTTCCTCACCCAAATAAGGCTTCAAATCTGCAATGTTAAAAGTGGGACTAACCCCAAAATCTGCAGGCAGCTCAAGTTTATATGCATTATCATTTATTTTCTCTAACACCTTAAAGGGACCATCAGCACGTGGCATTAGCTTTGATTTGCGCAAATCAGGAAATCTATCCTTACGCAAATGTAACCAAACAAGATCTCCAGGTGCAAACACAACATGTTTTCTACCCTTATCTCCAGCAAGTTTATATTTAGCATTCATACGCTCAATGTTTTCCTTAGTTAACTCATGCATTTTTAAAATCAATTCAGCACGTTGTTTAGCATCAAAATTAACCTTCTCCGAAGATGGAAGAGGCAACAAATCAATAGGTGCACGAGGTAGGAAACCATACACAACTTCAAAAGGGCACATCTTAGTAGTAGAATGCAATGAACGATTATAAGCAAATTCAATATGAGGCAAGCATTCCTCCCACATTTTCTTATTATTCTTCAAAACAGCCCTAAGCATAGTAGACAACGTTCTATTGACTACTTCAGTTTGTCCATCAGTTTGGGGGTGACAAGTAGTACTTCAGTTTGTTCAGTTTCTAACTCCCAAGTAAGATATATATCAGGAACATATCTACCCTCAAATGGTGGAATATTCAATTTCAGTTTAGGAATATGGACATCATCTCGTACCTGAGGTGGTGGTGCAGGCCTACCATTACGAATATATACCTGAGGTCGACCTGCTGGTGGTGGTGTTGGTGGCTGCTCGTAGATCTGATTTTGATCAACCTCATCCTCATAATCGCCCGCATACTCATCATCCTCCTGGGTACCAGCAACAGCAGTAGCAGGAGCCACAGAAGTATCAACAGCAGCACCAACAGTTTGGCCAAACGCAAGAGGAACACGGCTCGCTCGGCGAAGGTCTATTTCGCGACGTGGAGGTAGTCGTTGTTGTTGTTGTTGTTGGAGAGGTGCGTTAGGTGCAGCGGGTGGTGGTGGTGGAAGACGCGCGAGCAATTCATTAAATCTGTTATCGAGCTTTGTTTCGAACGTCTTCTCAAGGCCAGTGATCTTCTCCATGGCCTCTTCAAAATTGTTCAGCACATCTTGCACCTGTTCAGTCATCATTTGCTGAAACTTATCATGAAGCTCCTTGTTCGATAAATTCTCCCAGTCAATCTCGTCGGCTTGTGATCCTAGCATGGTTAGCAGCAATAGAAACACACAAGAATATGATCCTACAGACTACGAACAAGTGGTGGTGGTGGGTGTCACAAATCCGTCAAGCAAATCTCAAATTCTTACCAGTTCTTACCCAGCAGCAGGCGGTGATCGGCAACCGTTGTAGTCAAAAACTCTCAAAGCTTGGATAGAGCGATTACCAGGGAGAGTCAAACGCACGACGTAGATGTATGTGGAGCTGGGAAGGCTTATAATATGGTAGCAAAAAGGGTCAGCAATAATCAATTCAGAGATGCAAAGTTGAATAAACGCTCAACGACGGTACTGTGCTGGTCCTAGGCTAGACTGTGCTAGAGACGCGAGCCTAGAACACTAACAAAATCACGGCGCGGCACGTAAACAAGGGAAAAGCACACTCTGGAATTTTTTTTTCGCTCTTTTTTTTTGCGCTGCTTTTTTTTTGCGAAAAATCACTATAATGGCGAGTGTCTCAAAACTCTTCTTAGCTCAAACTGACAGGATGGGCACGAAAACTTTTTTGACCAATTTTTTTTTTGACTGCCCGGACCCAAAAACTGGAAACGGGTCAAAAAAAAACTTCCTATAATGGCACCTGTCTCAAAACACTCAGAAACACCTAAAAATAGGATAGCCAGAAAATTTTTCGAAAAATGCGTTTTCGAAAAATTTTGGGCCTAAACGGAGCGTGGCTACCCGACTCTTTTTTTTTCGAAACCTACTCCGGCAAGGAAACACGAATCGGAATCTAGATGGATCTCGAAAACAAACCTAATATGACAAGAACTCGGATTGGTGGTGGATATATGGTGGTAGATGGCAGCGGTGGTGGTATATGACAGCTGTGGTGGTATATGGATACGGATTCGAAGCGGTGGCGGATAAGCGGTGGTGGTAGATGGCAGGGGTGATGATGATGGTGCGGCGGCGGCGTGACAACTTATGACCAGAACTCGAAACTCTAAAAGACTAGACTCTAAGACCAGCAACTAGACACGACGATGCAACCGCAAATTCAAACAAAGCAAAACCCTAAAAAGATTATGCAAAGGCTCAGATTGGTTCGGATATGATGAACTAACCCTAA
>NC_057798.1:357895270-357900750 GCF_018294505.1 Triticum aestivum | reverse complement strand
AATCATGCCAGTTTGTAATTCCTGATAATATTCTTCTACAGAATTTTTCCCTTGTCTTAAATGCTGCAATTTTTGAAGCAATTCACGTTGATAATATGGTGGAACCCAACGCGTACGCATAGCAGTTTTCAAAGCAGCCCAAGTAGTTGGAATAGGATATAATCTACAATGTTCAGACCACCATACACATGCAAAACTAGTGAAAGCACAAACGGCAGCAGCAACTCGTCTCTCCTCAGGATATTGTAAACATGTAAATCGTTGTTCAGTTTCTAACTCCCAAGTAAGATATATATCAGGAACATATCTACCCTCAAATGGTGGAATATTCAATTTCAGTTTAGGAATATGGACATCATCTCGTACCTGAGGTGGTGGTGCATGCCTACCATTACGAATATATACCTGAGGTCGACCTGCTGGTGGTGGTACAGGTGGCTGCACGTAGTGTTGATTTTGATTAACCTCATCCTCATAGTCTCCCACATAATCATCCTCCTCCGCATCAGCAGCAGGAGCCACAGAAGTATCAACAGCAGCACCAACAGTTTGGCCAAACGCAAGAGGAACACGGCTTGCTCGGCGGAGGTCTGCTTCGCGACGTGGAGGTAGTCGTTGTTGTTGTTGTTGTTGGAGAGGTGCGTTAACTGCAGCGGGTGGTGGTGGTGGAAGACGCGCAAGCAATTCATTAAACTTGGTATCGAGCTTTGTTTCGAACGTCTTCTCAAAGCCAGTGATCTTCTCCATGGCCTCTTCAAAATTGTTCAGCACATCTTGCACCTGTTCAGTCATCATTTGCTGAAACTTATCATGAAGCTCCTTGTTCGATAAATTCTCCCAGTCAATCTCGTCAGCTTGTGATCCTGGCATGGTTAGCAGCAATAGAAACACACAAGAATATGATCCTACAGACTACGAACAAGTGGTGGTGGTGGGTGTCACAAATCCGTCAAGCAAATCTCAAATTCTTACCAGTTCTTACCCAGCAGCAGGCGGTGATCGGCAACCGTTGTAGTCAAAAACTCTCAAAGCTTGGATAGAGCGATTACCAGGGAGAGTCAAACGCACGACGTAGATGTATGTGGAGCTGGGAAGGCTTATAATATGGTAGCAAAAAGGGTCAGCAATAATCAATTCAGAGATGCAAAGTTGAATAAACGCTCAACGACGGTACTGTGCTGGTCCTAGGCTAGACTGTGCTAGAGACGCGAGCCTAGAACACTAACAAAATCACGGCGCGGCACGTAAACAAGGGAAAAGCACACTCTGGAATTTTTTTTTCGCTCTTTTTTTTGCGAAAAATCACTATAATGGCGAGTGTCTCAAAACTCTTCTTAGCTCAAACGGACAGGATGGGCACGAAATTTTTTCGACCAAATTTTTTTTTTGACTGCCCGGACCCAAAAACTGGAAACGGGTCAAAAAAAACTTCCTATAATGGCACCTGTCTCAAAACACTCAGAAACACCTAAAAATAGGATAGCCAGAAATTTTTTCGAAAAATGCGTTTTCGAAAAATTTTGGGCCTAAACGGAGCGTGGCTACCCGACTCTTTTTTTTTCCGAAACCTACTCCGGCAAGGAAACACGAATCGGAAACTAGATGGATCTCGAAAACAAACCTAATAAGCAAGGAACTCGGATTGGTGGTGGATATATGGTGGTGGTATATGGCAGCGGTGGTGGTAGCGGTGGTAGTATATGGATATGGATCGGTGGTGGTATATGGACACGGATTGGTGGTGGTATATGGATACGGATTCGGAGCGGTGGTGGTAGATGGCAGGGGCGATGATGATGGTGCGGCGGCGGCGTGACAACTTATGACCAGAACTCGAAACTCTAAAAGACTAGACTCTAAGACCAGCAACTAGACCGACGATGCAACCGCAAATTCAACAAAGCAAAACCCTAAAAAGATTATGCAAAGGCTCAGATTGGTTCGGATATGATGAACTAACCCTAAATTTTTTTGTGGCTTTTTCGTGGACTATAGGTATGAAGACAGACTCGATCTAAACTACGAAAAACTGTAAAATCTCACCGAGCAACCTGGAAATCTGATACCACTTGATAGAGGCAAAGGTGTCCCGTCTTTCGATGAGATGATGGATATCGCTTTGGTGGAAGTCGACTTTGACGATCCGACTACGAACGTGCGAGGACGTCGCGCCTTAGCAATCGCTAAACCAACTCCGAGAGGTTATTGACCACGCCGGAGCACGATCAACCTGACCACGAGGGTCTGTTTCCTGCGAGCAAACGAAGAACAAGCAAGAAACTAAGATTGCAATCTGGATATTACGAATATAAGATGAAAGCTTTATTGATCAAGGTGGGGTTCTGTGACGCCTTTGTCTGGTCGTTGAACACAAACGAAGTACGCGAAGTTGCAGCTATGGCGAACTTTTAATCTAAACAAAACCCAAAGTCTAAACGATGCCCTAAGGGCTGTATATATGGAGGAAGAGGGGGGGAATTTCGTGGCCCTTGGTGGAGGGGTCCGAAATCAACCCTATCTCTTGTTTCCCCACACATACGGCCTCTAAAAATAGCCTATACTTATGTATTTCGAAATTACATGGGCCTGGCCCAATAATAAGGTGACGCAGCACCTAAAATAGCCTCGGGACGAAATTTATGAAGTGGCATCTTGTATATTTCGTCCAAGGCTTCATGCACCCATTATGGTGGCTTCAAAGTCCTGAAATCATCACTTGTAACTCCGTTCTTGTTCCCCTTGCGCATGCCATCATCTCCATGCTTGTTCTTGCTCCAATGTTCATCCTTCTCCAAGCTAGGCCCTTCATTTGTAAGCAAAACAAATGTATCCAATTTAGGCAGCATCATATTCTCATGAACATTAGAATCATTACCAAGAAACGAAAGTACCTGGTAATTTAGTTGGCGTGCACGAGCTCTAGTAATTGGTCCAGTATGTATAGCAGCAGGGGCTGTGGGTGTAACAATTGTATTGATGTCCTCATCAGGGATTCGCGTATATAACCTTTGTCGAGAAGCTCTTGTACTTGACGCATAATCTCCTTAGTCTCCTCTGGATTGGTACGGTATGGTGCACGGTTTGGCAGTGAAGCACCGGGAATTAAGTCAATCTGATGCTCAATCCCTCGAATAGGCGGTAATCCCGGTGGCACGTCTTGTGGAAAAACGTCAGCGAACTCCTGCAAAATGTTAGTGACAGCAGGAGGCAAAGAGGAAGGCACGTCCTCGAATGAAAATAATGCCTCTTTGCACACAAAAGCATAGCAAACAGATTTGCTGAAATCTAGCTCATCAATATCAGATTTGGTGGCAAATAAACATGCACTTTTCAATTTAATTTCAGAAGCAACACTAGATGGTTTATTATTAGGCTTCATTTGTTGCTCAAATTCTATTGCCACAATCTGATTTTCACTCTTATTCTTCTCCTGTTGTGCTTTATTAGCTCTATTAATATCATCTTTCAAAATGGAATCAGGAGTCATAGGAAGCAAAGTAATATTTTTATCCTTATGAACAAGAGTATAGTGATTGTTTCTACCATGGTGTACAGAATTTTTATCAAATTGCCATGGTCTACCAAGTAATAAGGAACATGCTTGCATAGGTACCACATCACAATCAACATAATTAGCATATGTAGAGATACTAAAATGCACACGAACAGTACGTGTTACCTTAACCTTGCCGCTGTTGTTGAACCATTGGATGTAGTAAGGATGTGGATGTGGTCTTGTGGTGAGAGATAGCTTCTCCACCATCTCCATGCTAGCCAAGTTGTTGCAGCTCCCTCCGTCTATGATGACGCGCACAGAACGTTCCTTCACAACTCCCTTGGTATGGAACAAATTGTGCCTCTGATTTTGCTCAGCTTGTGTGACCTGCACACTCAAAACACGTTGAGCAACTAAACATTCATACCTGTCAGCGTCTTCAGGAACCATGTATTGCGTCTCATGATCAGAATCATCTCCACCATGTTCTTCACGTGTAACAAGAGCCAAAGTCTCCTCATCATAGTCACTAGCGGACTCATATCCACCATCCGCGGTAGCAATCATCACACGCGGAGATTTGCATTCTCTCGCATAATGACCTCCTCCCTTACAACGACGACAAATAATATCACTTGTGTGCCCTGTTGATGCCATGGAAGAAGAAGAACGATGTGCAGGCCCCGCAGGTGCGCTCTTGGCAGATAATGGTGGTTGTGCCTGTTTTCTTGTATCACGGCTGGAGGTGGCACCGGATGGAGGTGCTGGTGCAGTTGAAGTAGAAGATGCACGTGGTGTCCATGATGAAGGTCGGCCTGCAGAAAAGTTAGTTCGCCCCAATGCTTGTCGATCCTGCACTTCACGTTCAGCTTTACAAGCAAGATGGAATAAACGAGTGATATTAGTATACTCCTTATAGTCTAGAATGGTCTGAATCTCTCTATTTAATCCACCCAGAAAACGTGCAAGCATAACTTCATTCTCCTCAACAATACCACATCTAATCATGCCAGTTTGTAATTCCTGATAATATTCTTCTACAGAATTTTTCCCGAACGGAGCGTGGCTACCCGACTCTTTTTCCGAAACCTACTCCGGCAAGGAAACACGAATCGGAATCTAGATTGATCCCGAAAACAAACCTAATAAGCAAGGAACTCGGATTGGTGGTGGATATATGGTGGTGGTATATGGCAGCGGTGGTAGTATTTGGATATGGATCGGTGGTGGTATATGGACACGGATTGGTGGTGGTATATGGATACGGATTCGGAGCGGTGGTGGTAGATGGCAGGGGCAATGATGATGGTGCGGCGACGGCGTGACAACTTGTGAACAGAACTCGAAACTCTAAAAGACTAGACGCTAAGACCAGCAACTGAACACGACGATGCAACCGCAAATTCAACAAAGCAAATACAGAAAAGATTATGCAAGGCTCAGATTGGTTCGGATGGGATGAACTAACCCTAATTTTTTTTTTGGCTTTTTCGTGGACTATAGGTATGAAGAACAGACTCGATCTAAACTACGAAAAACTGTAAAATCTCACCGAGCAACCTGGAAATCTGATACCACTTGATAGAGGCGAGGGTCCCGATCTTTCGATGAGATGATGGATATCGCTTTGGTGGAAGTCGACTTTGACGATCCGACTACGAACGTGCGAGGACGTCGCGCCTTAGCAATCGCTAAACCAACTCCGAGAGGTTATTGACCACGCCGGAGCACGATCAACCTGACCACGAGGGTCTGTTTCCTGCGAGCAAACGAAGAACAAGCAAGAAACTAAGATTGTAATCTGGATATTGCGAATATAAGATGAAGGCTTTATTGATCAAGGTGGGGTTCTGTGACGCCTTTGTCTGGTCGTTGAACACAAACGAAGTACGCGAAGTTGCAGCTATGGCGAACTTTTAATCTAAACAAAACCCAAAGTCTAAACGATGCCCTAAGGGCTGTATATATGGAGGAAGAGGGGGGG
>NC_057798.1:357842848-357895211 GCF_018294505.1 Triticum aestivum | reverse complement strand
CACCTAAAATAGCCTCGGGACGAAATTTATGAAGTGGCATCTTGTATATTTCGTCCAAGGCTTCATGCACCCATTATGGTGGCTTCAAAGTCCTGAAATCATCACTTGTAACTCCGTTCTTGTTTCCCTTGCGCATGCCGTCATCTCCATGCTTGTTCTTGCTCCAATGTTCATCCTTCTCCAAGCTAGGCCCTTCATTTGTAAGCAAAACAAATGTATCCAATTTAGCCAGCATCATATTCTCATGAACATTAGAATCATTACCAAGAAACGAAAGTACCTGGTAATTTAGTTGGCGTGCACGAGCTCTAGTAATTGGTCCAGTATGTATAGCAGCAGGGGCTGTGGGTGTAACAATTGTATTGATGTCCTCATCAGTAATTAATGACAACATATCTCTTGTTGGACTAACAGTTTTATCTAGTATGTTTCAGATAGGTTCAACAATGGAGGAGCATGGACTAAAGGATGTGGGAACTCCTTCAAGATGCTAAGGACAAAGGATTGGCTCAAGCTTCAAGCTCAAAACTCTTCATTTTACATTTTAGTGATCCAAGATCACATTGAGTCTATAGGAAAAGCCAATACTATCAAGGAGGTATGAGGTGTTGCTTAATGAGCCTCTTGCTTCAAGTGCTTAGTGATATGCTCCAAATACCCTCAACTACTTTCCCACTTCCACACATATGTCCTAAACCTAAAGTCAAACTCGGCCCCACTGATTCTTCCTATCCGGTGCCACCGAGTTTGGATGTCTTAGCCACTGCCACAAACCCTAGGCAAATTGGTCTCACCGATAGGGATCTCGGTCTCACCGAGATGGGATTGTAATCTCTCTGCATATGTCCATTATCAAAATCGGTCTCACCGAGTTTGAGCAATCGGTACTACCGAGATTACAATGCAAACTCTCTGGTTAACTTATTATCAAAATCGGTCCCACCGAGTTTGATAATCGGTCAAACCGAGTTTGCCTGACCAACTCCCTGGAAAGCTTATTACCAAAATCGGTCCCACCGAGCTTGTGTAATCGGTCTTACCAAGATTACGTTATGCCCTAACCCTAACCAAATCGGTCACATTATTTGCTAAATCAGTCTGATCGAGTTTAACGATTCGGTCCCACCGAGTTTGGTAGATTGTGTGTAACGGTTAGATTTTGTGTGGAGGCTATATATACCCCTCCACCTCCTCTTCATTTGTGCAGAGAGCCATCAGACTGAACCTACACTTCCAGCATCCTATTTCTGAGAGAGAACCAGCTACTCATGTGTTGAGACCAAGATATTCCATTCCTACCATATGAATCTTGATCTCTAGCCTTCCCCAACTTGCTTTCCACTCAAACCCTCTTTCCACCAGATACAACTCCTATGAGAGAGAGTTGAGTGTTGGGGAGACTATCATTTGAAGCACAAGAACAAGGAGTTCATCATCAACGCACCATTTGTTACTTCTTGGAGAGTGGTGTCTCCTAGATTGGCTAGGTGTCACTTGGGAGCCTCCGACAAAGATTGTGGAGTTGAACCAAGGAGTTTGTAAGGGCAAGGAGATCGCCTACTTCGTGAAGATCTACCGCTAGTGAGGCAAGTCCTTCGTGGGCGACGGCCATGGTGGGATAGACAAGGCTGCTTCTTCGTGGACCCTTCGTGGGTGGAGCCCTCCGTGGACTCGCGTAACCGTTACTCTTCGTGGGTTGAAGTCTCCATCAACGTGGATGTACGATAGCACCACCTATCGGAACCATGCCAAAAACATCCGTGTCTCCAATTGCGTTTGAATCCTCCAAACCCTTCCCTTTACATTCTTGCAAGTTGCATGCTTTACTTTCCGCTGCTCATGTACTATTTGCATGCTTGCTTGATATGTGTTTTGAATGTTAAACTTGTGCCTAAACTCCACTTAAACTTTAAAGAATGTTAAAAACTGCAACTTTGGCTCTTAGTGTCTAATCACCCCCCCCTCTAGACACCTCTTCTCAAGGTCCTACAAGTGGTATCAGAGCATTGGTCTCCATTGCCTTGGTTTAATCACCATTGGAGGAAGATGGATGAGTCTACTTTGGGGAGTCTTAGACATAGAGTGCCTATTCTTGATGGAGAGTATTTTCATGAGTGGAAAAATGAGATGCTTGTAATTTTCAATCAATATCATTTGAACAAGTACATTGCTAGTCCTTGTGCACCTTATGTTGATCCTATGCATCCTACCCTTGATGAGTCTATTGACATGATTAGGAATGTTAGAACTGTTAATCTTATCACTAGAGGCTTGACTAGAAACTTGATTATAAAACTGCTTACTCTTGAGTGTGCTTACACTATATGGAAATTTCTTGAGGAATGATTTCCTTATTATTCTTTGAAAAATCTTGATGAAATTCTCCATAAGTCTATTTCCTTGAGTAAGATGAATACTAGTGATCCTATGTTTGGGGATCGTCTATTTGAGCTTACAAACCTTATGCGTGCCAAAGGAAATGTTGGTATTATTAGTGATATTATTTCCGAAGCTATAAAAATTCATAGACAAGATCATTGTCAAAATCACTCTAACGAATCACCCTCTCTAGGATTTGATCCACCACATGACGATGTTGAACATAGATACTATGATGAGGATGATGATAGTGACTTCGATCTTGATGATGCAATGAGACATTTTGGTCTTATGGCAAATCTTTGGGGATATATGTTAGGAGGAAAGGAATGGGTCCTTGACAGTGGATGTACCGATCACATGACCGGAGATAAAGACATGTTTCGTGAGCTTGCTGATAATGATAGTCCTCGAAAGTATGTCACTTTTGGTGACAACTCAAAGGGTAAGGTGGTTGGCCTCGGTAAGGTGGCCATCCCACATGATAGCTCCATACAAAATTTCATGCTCATTGAATCTCTTGGATACAACTTACTTTCAGCATCTAGACTTGCTGATTTCGGTTTCAATGTCCTATTTACTGAAGTTGATTGCCAAGTGTATCGTCGAGACAATCATAAAATGGTCTTTACCGGCATACGTAGAGGTGATCTTTACATTGTTGATTTCACTAAAAAGGCTCAACCTAAAACTTGCTTCATTGCTAAATCCTCAAAAGGCTGGTTATGGCATAGACGATTAGGTCATGTTGGTATGCGAAACCTTGACAAGCTTATTAAAGGGAATCATATCCTTGAAGTTAATGATGTCATATTTGATAAGGATAGACTTTGCAGTGCTTGTCAAGCAGGTAAACAGGTTGGAGGAAGGCATCACGTGAAGAACATCATGACCATGAAGAGGCCACTCGAGCTACTTCACATGGATCTCTTTGGTCCCAACTCTTACAAAAGTCTCGGTGGAAATTCTTTTGGTCTAGTTATAGTTGATGATTTTTCCAGATTTACGTGGGTGTTCTTTCTCGATGATAAATTGCAGGTCCAAAAGATCTTCAAAAACTTCGCTAGGAAGGCCCAAAACCAATTTGAAGTGAAGATCAAGAAGGTTCACAGCAACAACGGAACGGAGTTCAAGAACGCAAATGTGGACACCTTTCTTGACGAAGAAGGGATTTCACACGAGTTCTCGGCTACGTACACACCTCAATAAAATGGAGTTGTTGAGAGGAAGAACCGGACGCTCATCGAAATGGTGAGAACGATGCTTGATGAGTACAAGACGCCGAAGCACTTTTGGGCAGAAGCGGTTGAGACAGCTTGTCATGCAACAAATCGCTTGTATCTTCACAAGCTACTCGGCAAGACGGCATACGAGCTACTCACCGGTAACAAACCCCAAGTTGGATACTTTCGAGTATTCGGCTCAAAGTGCTACATTCTTGATAAGCATCGTCGTTCTAAATTTGCTCCTAAGTCTCATGAAGGTTTCCTACTAGGTTATGGCTCAAACTCTCACACTTACCATGTCTACAACAATTTCACCCGAAAGGTTGAAGAGACGGTAGATGTGAAGTTTGATGAATCTAACGGCTCGCAAGTAGAGCAATTGCCAATTTATGTAGGAGACAAAGATCCTTCGGAAGCAATCCAAGACTTGTCTATCGGCAAGGTCCATCCAACGGAGGTGAAGGAGAGTACCTTGTCTGTCCAAGTGGAAGCTTCTACTTCACGACAAGGTGAACCAAGAGTTGATATGGAGCATCCACAAGTGGGACACACCAAGATGAAGAAAACGAGGAAGTGCATCAAGATGAACGTCAACAACCTCCTTCTCCACCATGACAAGAGAACGACAACGCCAACAATGAAGAAGGCCAAGAAGAAGAACAAGATGAAGAAGATGTTCAACGAAGATCCAAGCAAAAGCTTTCACGAGTTAGAGCAAGAATTGCTAAAGACCATCCCGTAGAGCAAATCTACAATGATATTCAAACCGGGAGAATCACTCGCTCTAAAACTCGTTTAGCTAACTTTTGTGAAAACTATTCCTTCATCTCTAGAATTGAACCTATGAAGGTCGAAGAAGCATTGGAAGATCCGGATTGGATAAATGCTATGCATGAAGAGCTACACAACTTTGAGAGGAACCAAGTTTGGACATTGGTTGAGAAGCCCGACAACAACCACAACATCATCGGTACCAAATGGGTGTTTCGCAACAAGCAAGATGAAGATGGACAAGTTGTTCGCAACAAAGCATGTCTCGTCACCCAAGGCTACACACAAGTCGAAGGTATGGACTATGGTGAGACTTATGCCCCCGTTGCTAGACTTGAGTCCATTCACATCTTACTTGCCTATGCTAATCACCATGATATCACCTTGTACCAAATGGACATTAAAAGTTCTTTTCTAAATGGTGAAATAGAGGAGGAAGTTTATGTTAAACAACCTCCCGGCTTTGTCAATCCTAAGAAACCCAATCATGTTTACAAAGTTCACAAAGCTCTTTATGGTCTTAAACAAGCTCCTAGAGCATGGTATAAATGCTTGACCAAGTTCCTTATTGAAAAAGGCTTTGAAATTGGGAAAATTGATTCCACACTCTTTACTAAAAGGGTTAATGGTGAACTATTTGTGTGCCAAATTTCTGTTGATGATATTATATTTGGTTCAACTAACCCTCATTTTAGTGAAAATTTTGGGAAGCTAATGTCGGAGAAATTTGATATGTCTATGATGAGTGAACTCAAATTCTTTCTTGGTTTGCAAATCAAGCAAACTAAGGAAGGTACTTTTGTCTCGCAAACAAAGTACACCAAGGACTTATTCAAGAAGTTTAATATGCAAGAATGCAAAGGTATGACTACACCCATGCCTACTAGTGGACATCTTGACTTAACCAAAGATGGTGAACCAGTTGATCAAAAGGTTTATCGCTCTATGATTGGTTCATTGTTATATCTATGTGCTTCACGTCCTGATATTATGCTAAGTGTGTGCATGTGTGCACGATATCAAGCTGCTCCTAAAGAATGTCATCTTAAGGCCGTGAAAAGGATAGTGAGATACTTAATCCATACACCAAATTTTGGCATTTGGTATCCTAAGAGGGCCTCTTTCGATCTTGTTGGCTACTCCGACTCGGACTATGCCGGAGACAAGGTTGATAGAAAGTCCACTTCGGGTACTTGTCAATTTCTTGGTAGATCTCTTGTCTCTTGGTCCTCCAAGAAACAAAACTCGATATCCTTATCCACCGCCGAAGCTGAATATATTGCCGCTGGATCATGTTGTGCTCAATTACTTTGGATGACCCAAACTCTTAAAGATTATGGGATATATGTGAGACATGTTCCATTTCTTTGTGATAATGAAAGTGCTACCAAAATTGGTCATAATCCTGTGCAACATTCTCGAACTAAGCATATTGAAGTTCGACATCATTTCATTCGAGATCATGTTGCTAAGGGTGACATTGATCTTAAGCATGTTCGCACCGAAAAGAAATTAGCGGATATATTCACTAAACCTCTTGATGAGAAAGTGTTTTGCAGGTTAAGATGAGAATTGAACATCATTGATGCTTCAAACTTGGAGTAGAAACTCCATTGGATACATGCAACACATGATCTTATGACTAATCCTTGACATTTCTCTTATGATGAAAATCTTATGTCTTGGATATATTTTTATCTTGCATGTTATCTAACCCATGTAGGTACTTGGTTGAATCAAACTCCATGAGATTGTAACCTACTCATATCTTGAGCAATCTCTACATCACCAAGTCTCTACACAAGGTGGTTGAATACAAGGAAGCACCAAACCATTCAAACATATCCTTTGACAAATTCTATGTTAAGTTTCATGATTGTCATTTTTGGATATTCAAGTGCTCTTCCTTGCAAGAACTAACCCATGTAGGTAGATGTACTCAAATTCCAAGTGGTGCTCCAAATTCTTGATGAGCTACATCAACCTTGAGCAACCCACACAAGTTCAACTACATGGACAACACCACCAACCAAGGTATGTTATTCCATCTTAGAGAAGCTTTACTCCGAGTCATGTGTTAAAGCAACTCGACAAGATGTGAATACATCAAGATGCTTAAACAAAAAATGGCAACCCCATTTTGAGCTTAAACGATAAGTATGGCCAATGATCAAGTGATCTCACTTGACTCCTAAGTCAATATACTCTAACATAGGTGACTTTGTCGTCGACCATCTCTAGATGAAGTTCTCTTGTGTTTTCTTCTGTGTTTTTGCATTTGTCTCATGCATATTTGTTTCCCCTTTCAAAAAAAACTTCATCTAGATTTCTTTCTATTTTCTCTGCATTTTCTGCATCTAATTCGTTGCATATATTTTAGTTTATTCCTTGCAAATCTTTGTGAGATCTTACTAGTCTAGTGAGCTGAGGTGACAAGTGTTTTCTCTGCGATGAACTCGGTTACACCCATTTGTTATTTCGGTCCAACCGAAAAAATCTCGGTACCACCGAAGCATACCACTCGGTGCCACCGATTTCACAACAGGAAAAACAGTTTGCCACTTATTCTGTGTTTCTTCTGATCCAGCTCCACTCAATGAATCTTGTCCTCTACAAGCATCAAATTTTTTATCATTGCTTTAGGTTGTGACTCAAGGATCAAACCCATTCATGACAAATTCCAGAGGGAGAGAGAGAGATTACATCTTTATCAAGGCCTTCTTGGAAATTGATGTCAAAGGGGGAGAGAGAGATCACATCAAAGCTTATCATTTAGAGAGAGATCACATCTCATAGGGGGGGAGAGATCTCCAGGGGGAGACAATACTAGTAGAAAGTATTTCTCAAGGATCCCAGATGCTTGGTGTTCAAGAGGAGAGATGCCACATGTCTTCTTGAGGGGAGAGACATGTTCATATGATCTGTTGTGATCATTTTGCTTTAGCATACATTAGCTCTGAACTTTAGCTCTAATCATCATTCATATCTTTCAGCTATGCTTTCCTTCAGCTCTGATTTTCTGTTCCCTATCTTCTCCCAGTATCCCATGTTAGATTCAAGGGGAGCAAGACATCTAAGGGAAAGAGATCATTTAAATTCATTGCAGATCTTTACTCTTGGGGACATGTCTAATCCAATGTGGTACTTAGTACTCACTCTCTACATGTCATCCCAGTCTTGGTATTCTTGTGGTTTCTTCTGTATTGCTCTGGCTAGTAAATGCATATGTGTTATCTAACCTTGTTTTCACAGGTTCATTCCATCCTAAGCCAACTCAAGACCACAAGGTAAGTATATGCATCACAATCATGTGTATGAGGAATTCTTGCTGATGTACATACTGTTTGCAAGAAGGACTCATGGGCATGAAGGTATTCTCTTTAATACTTTTTGCTCTGATGCATATAGCCAAGATACATGTAACTCATTGCCTGCTCTATCATGGTTATGCTATCACATGCTTCTATATTTCATATTCACATGATTGCATACATGTAGGGGGAGCCTATGCTTGTAACATGTCTTTCCAAAGCTTTACTTGCTATTTTTTATATCTTTATCTAAAGCTTTGATGTATGTTGCCATCAATTACCAAAAAGGGGGAGATTGAAATCACAAGTGCTCCCTAGGTGGTTTTGGTAATTAATGACAACATATCTCTTGTTGGACTAACACTTTTATCTAGTATGTTTCAGATAAGTTCAACAATGGAGTGGCATGGACTAAAGGATGTGGGAACTCCTTCAAGATGCTAAGGACAAAGGATTGGCTCAAGCTTCAAGATCAAGACTCTTCATTTTCCATTTTAGTGATCCAAGATCACAATGAGTCTATAGGAAAAGCCAATACTATCAAGGAGGGATGAGGTGCTGCTTAATGAGCCTCTTGCTTCAAGTGCTTAGTGATATGCTCCAAATACCCTCAACTACTTTCCCACTTCCACACATATGTCCTAAACCTAAAGTCAAACTCGGCCCCACTGATTCTTCCTATCCGGCGCCACCATGTTTGGATGTCTTAGCCACTGCCACAAACCCTAGGCAAATCGGTCTCACCGATAGGGATCTGGGTCTCACCGATATGGGATTGTAATCTCTCTGTGTATGTCCATTATCAAAATCGGTCTCACCGAGTTTGAGCAACCGGTACTACCAAGATTACAATGCAAACTCTCTGGTTAACTTATTATCAAAATCGGTCCCACCGAGTTTGATAATCGGTCAAACCAAGTTTGCCTGACCAACTCTCTGGAAAGCTTATTACCAAAATCGGACTTACCGAGATTACGTTATGCCCTAACCCTAACCGAATCGGTCCCACCGAGTTGCATTTCGGTTCCACCGAAAAACCAAACGGTCACGTTATTTGCTAAATCGGTCTGACCGAGTTTAACGATTCTGTCCCACCGAGTTTAGTAGATTGTGTGTAACGGTTAGATTTTGTGTGGAGGCTATATATACCCCTCCACCTCCTCTTCATTCGTGGAGAGAACCATCAGACTGAACCTACACTTCCAGCATCCTATTTCTGAGAGAGAACTACCTACTTATGTGTCGAGACCAAGATATTCCATTCCTACCATATGAATCTTGATCTCTAGCCTTCCCCAAGTTGCTTTCCACTCAAACCCTCTTTCCACCAGATCCAAATCCTATGAGAGAGAGTTGAGTATTGGGGAGACTATCATTTGAAGCACAAGAGCAAGGAGTTCATCATCAACGCACCATTTGTTACTTCTTGGAGAGTGGTGTCTCCTAGATTGGCTAGGTGTCACTTGGGAGCCTCCGACAAAGATTGTGGAGTTGAACCAAGGAGTTTGTAAGGGCAAGGAGATCGCCTACTTCGTGAAGATCTACCGCTAGTGAGGCAAGTCCTTCGTGGGCGATGGCCATGGTGGGATTGACAAGGTTGCTTCTTCGTGGACCCTTCGTGGGTGGAGCCCTCCGTGGACTCGCGCAATCGTTACCCTTCGTGGGTTGAAGTCTCCATCAACGTGGATGTACGATAGCACCACCTATCGGAACCACGCCAAAAACATCTGTGTCTCCAATTGCATTTGAATCCTCCAAACCCTTCCCTCTACATTCTTGCAAGTTGCATGCTTTACTTTCCGCTGCTCATATACTCTTTGCATGCTTGCTTGATATGTGTTGTGAATGTTAAACTTGTGCCTATACTCCACTTAAACTTTAAAGAATGTTAAAAACTGCAACTTTGGCTCTTAGTGTCTAATCACCCCCCCCCCCTCTAGACACCTCTTCTCAAGGTCCTACACAGCCCAACAGGCCTGACAAAGCGACTTACTTGGAAAATCACAAAAAAACTGGGTTGTGGCCGTGGACCCAGCTGTCAGCCTCTCCACGTACAGTACTCTTCCGATGGAAGTCGGTCATTGACCACATTGACCACGCCGCGCCGAGAGCACCAAGGTGGTGGACGACGGCGAGGCCTAGGAAGGGGACGACGCGGAGCCGGGAAAGACGCTATAGTGGATGCCCACGCGGAGAGGAGTACGAGGGTTCACTGGTTCGGCTGCACCGTGAGGCTGCCGTCGCTGCAGAATAACAGGGGGTGTGAGTGAGTAGAGGTATGCCCTGGGCCAGCGGTGGGAGTAGTAGGGGGCGGTGTGGCCTTCGGAGCATCACAACCGGCCACGAGAGGCAGGAGCACGCGGCATGACCGGCGCTGCTTTGGGCGGCTGGAGCAAGAAGACCAGTGGTTGAAAAAGCACTATGGTCGTTGGATGGACATCATACGGTCACAGGAGCTAGAATTGTTCATATTGACTAAGTTGACAAAGCCTTCCGTCCTCATCAACTTAGTAGGCCCACAAGTCATCCACCGACTATGGTGGGTCCCAGCTAGCAGGGGTATTCATTTTTTTTGTGCGTTATAAGGAGGCACTTCCTTGCGTGCGAAGATATAGCTGGTGGGTCTGACCTGTCAGCGGGGGGAACATTTTTTTTCACGAAATACAAAAGCCCTTCCCACGTACAGTCCACGTACAGTGCATAATAAGGAGGAACTTTCCTTGCGTGTGATCATGGACCTCATGGGTCCCAGCCGTCAGGCTCTCCATGTACAGTCCTCTTCCGATGACACTCGTATGTTGACCACGCCGCGCCGAGCGCACCGAGGCGATGGACGACGGTGAGGCCCCAGACTGGAACGACCCATAGATGGGGAAGACGCGGCAGTGGAGTTGCAGACGGAGAGGAGTGGGAAACTTGACTGGTTCGGGTGCGGGGTGGGCCTACACTCGGCAGAGAATAACAGGAGGTGCGGAGTGGAGGGATGGCCTGGCCGTCGGCGGGGTAGCGTTTCGCTGAGGAGCGCAAAACAACGCCGTTGTACGCCGAAGGCTGGAGCAGGCGATTCCGGCAGCGCTGACGAGAGATTGAAGAAGAATGCCTGTCACACCCTGATTTTCATGGCACAACACTTAAGCTGATAAATAATGATAAAATGTGGTTTGACAAAAACTTTTGAGTGTTTTGGACTTTGCACTGATTGGATTTTGTCTGTTGTTTGCAAGTGCTCTAAAAATCAAATAAATCCTCCAACTCCTATACTTCATCTCCTTGCTCCAAACTCTTGAACCAATGATCAGGCCATGTGTATAGTATAGTATAGAATTTTCTTACAAAAATAATTTGGCCAAAAAATATTTTCTAAATTTAGTTTTCCAAAAAACCCCTGGATTGAGGTTGCACTGCAAGTACTTGATTTGGGGTATTAAAAATCTTTCAAGAATACTTTTGACTCCTATTAGGTATAGGGCTCCCATAAACCACAAAAATATAATTTTAAAAGTTATTTTGCTATTTTATTTAAAGGATTTTTCTTTAGGCCAGAAATGGTCTTTAATAGGTCAAAATTATTTTTATGCTTTAAAATTATTTGTGAAAATTTAGGGAAACTCAGTGGACATATATTTTCCATATATAAGAGTTTCAACACATGGTCATGTTCAAAATATTGGTCAAATCCCTCAAAAACCCTTCCTGGATATTTCAATCTTTTGAAATATTTACATAGGAAATATTCTCTAAAAATTCCAAGAATATTCTAACATGTCACATATGACATATTTGATGATCTTGCCAAGTCTCATGTCATGGGGAATAGTATAACCCCCAGAAACCCTCTCAAAGCCATTTCTGCCCTTTTCCAAGTTTGAACAACTTTGCATTAGCAAACTTGCCCAAATACTCTCAAGCTTGGTCCACATGCTAAAATGGTCTAATAAATCATCTGGACCAAGTACCACAAGTTGGAGAACAAGTTAACTTGATCAAAGTGCCCAAAACCCTTCATGTTCAGAACCAAATTGGAACAACTCTACATTGGAAACTTTCCCCTTTTGATCTCAACTTTTGTGGACATGTTCAGAACCTCAAGTGATGACACTACACCAAGTGGTGCATCAAGGAGAACAGATTTGGATGACTAAATCTTGGAAAGTCCATTTCTGCTGATTTCTAGGGTTTACAAAAGTTCCATTGGCAACTTTTCCCAAATGAACTAAATCTTGGTGGAACCTCTTATTTTATCATAACATTTGACCATATCAAGTCTCATGACAAATGGAAATCATCTTCTTGCCAAACCAACATCAAACACCTTCTGGCAGAATCTCAAAATTCATGCTTTAACCCCTTGCGCTAATCTCCAAGAGTTATCCTTTTTACCACATCCCCTCCTAGTCCCCCTCTACCTCTGGTGTGCTTCCCTGCCCGCGAGGCAATGATGAAGGGGGGCAGGGATCCATTTTTCCTCTCTGGACAGCCACTTTTTCCTCCCTTTCTCATCTCTCTCTCACTCCTGGCAAGTTCCAGAGCATCCAAAGCCTCCACCCCTTGTTCATTCTTCCTGCAGCCACTAGACACTAGTGGACACGCGATTGCGCGCGGAAAAGCCGCGGATGCCGGCCATTTGCGCACTCTGGAACACGTCAGCGTGCTCCCAACCGTTGACGTCGTGTCCCTCGACCACCTCGAGCCTCCCCCTCGCGTCAGTCGATGTGCCTCAACGTCCGCAACACGCCACCGCGCTGGCCCCCTCCTTTCCCCCTCTGTCTTGCCCATGGCGCGTGTGCCCAGAGCCGCTCGAGCCTCCCAATGCGCGTGCGAGCTCGTGGTTCCACCCGGAGCTCGCCCTGCTCCCTCTCTCCCTTCCCTGCGCCCTACACCACCCCCAAGAGCACCGAAGACAACCCCTCGCTCTCTCCCCTGGCCGCCCGAGCCGTTGCCACGGCACCCGTGCGCCACGTCCACGGTGAGCCACGGGTCCGCTACATAAGGCCACCCTCGAGCCCTCTCTCTACTCCTTTGGCTCTCTCTCCTTCCCGTGCACCCCCTGGACCAACCCACTCCCCTCCTCGCGCCCTCCAACCTCGTCCATGGCCGGAGCCGAGCCGCCGACCACCACCTAAATTCTCGTCGTCTGGGCCCCTTCCTCTCCACCTATGGGTTACTTTGCATCTCTACTGCCCCCGCGAAGCTCCCCCGCACTCTGGTTACTCCTCCTGACGGCCGGGGCGCCGTGCTCGCCAGCGTTGTCGGCCACGTCCGCCACGGACGGCGCTCTCCTTGACCAGGTCCTCCCCGGCATGCGTGCGGCCACTGGCTGGAAGCGCCTCTCTGCGCTGGTCATTCCGGTGGGCAGAACATCGCCGGGGGCACTCCGTAACCCCGGCAATCGCCGGCGGGAGCCGCTCCTCCTCGCGGCCAGAGCGCGTGCGGGAGGTGGGAGACGACCTGCCGCTAGGGCCCGCACGTCAGCGACCCAGCAGGCGGACCCGTCCGTTTAAGTGGTAACGGCATCGGCCGGATCCGCCTCCCCTACGCGAAGGCGCACCCCTGCGAAGCCACCTTCGACGTGGCCTCCCAGCGGGCGCGCGCGAGAGGCTGGGCTAGGCCCAATGTGCTGCCCCGCTAAGTCTCGCCCAGTGCACACTGCTGCCTCCCAAGATCCAGCCCATTTAGGTAAATTCCTTTGCTTTTTCTTTTTCTGTGGACTGGTAAAATCCATAGAACATTCATATTAAGTCCAAATTTGATGATTCAAATTTCTAGTGACTCTATAAATCATGATCTACTTGTTGGTGCAACATGCATATTTTTCCAGAGACTTTTTCTTCACAAACATTTATCAAAATCTTGTTTTGCCATTTCTGTTGTGAACTTTAGAAAATCATAGAGAGCCCATTTTTGATCCAAATTCCATGGTTCAAAATCCTAGATGTCTAAGTTCAAAACTTAGTTTTTGAACACTTTTACTAATACTTTATGTATCACCTCAATTAATGGTCTATTTCTTCATGTATAGCCAACTTTGCAAATTCATAGAGAAATCATTTGAACTCCAAATCCAATGAAACCAATTCCTAGATGCTTCTAAAATCATCATTTGTTAAATGGGTGCCTCTGCTCATTTTTGAAAATAATGTTTTTGTACACTTCTTGCAAACCCATTAATCCCTTGATTTCATCATATTGAAATGTTCAGAGATGTCCATTGATCAAATCCTAATGAAACCACTTTATTCATCCCTCATATGACCAGAGGTATCCTAGAAAAGTCCAACTCATATTTTTAGAGCACTTTTATTTCCTACCCTGTTGTGTTGCTTATTATGGTTGCTTTCGATGGGAGTTGACAAAGTAGACGAAATGCTCGGAGTTGGACCAGAGATATTTGAAGATCTCTAAGACTTTGTTAAAACAGGCAAGCAGCCCTTTGACCATGTCTATGAAACCCTTTTTATGCATGTCATATAGCACTTTATTATTGTTGCATCGGAATTGTGAACAGATGGTAAACCATGTTGGTTGGTTGCCTATGTTACTTCCTCGTTGATACTTGCATTGTGCATGACCCTACCTTCCTATGAGGGTTATACCGGTGGGAGTAGATAGGATGCTAAAGTAGTTACTACGCAAAAAAGGGACGAGAATATGCATGGTGATGGAGACAAAGTATTTTCAAAGAACTTTTGGAAAACCCCGTCGGGTGTCACTTATGCCTGAGGGAGATAATGAGATGGGTAACCACTTGATGACGAAGTGGTGTACTGAGGAAAGTGTGTGTGTGGTTTTCAAAAACGGATTAGATTTAAGATTTGTCGACTGTCCCAACCTTACATGCGCAACCACTCTACCCTTATATGGGAAAGGGCATTATTGATTACCTAGGTTGATACTAGCTTGGAGCCCGCATTACTAGTGACGGGGGAGAGTTGGTGCTCTCTCTCGGGACGGGGTCGTGCTAGGTAGGGCGGCCAAGAACATTTTTATGGGGCACCGGACACACCGTTGGTACCCCGTGCTTGTGATATGAGATGATTTAGGAGCGTGGCTCCACGAAAATGTTATGTGATAATGTTGGGCACGGGGGCTACTACCAATCGAGTGGACTCCATGTTAGTGTCGTCTAGGGGAAGATAGTGATCGGGTGCTTACCCCGGGTAGCTGTGGTACCGTGGGTCGTGGATGACACAAAAGTTCCCCGGATCTTGTGGGTAAAGTGTGCAACCTCTGCAGAGTGTAAAACTATTCGAATAGCCGTGTCCACGGTCAAGGACAGTTGGGTGGTGCTGCTTAAACTACGTCCAGAGTTTCACAACCGTGTGTGTGAGTTGATAAAACTACTTGGGTCAAGTCAAAGGACTTCACATGATTGAGTTGGGTTGGTGCCCGCTCTATTTATGTTGGTATCTGTAACCTGTCCTCATGGTTACTTGAATTCTCCAGATGCATGTCTTACAAGTTGTTGAACATGTCATTGCACTCAAAACTAGCTTTCTGCAAAAATTTACCTATGTCATGCATTGTTGTATCTTGAACCAAAACATGGGTTGCTTGCGAGTACATTCAAAGTACTCATTGGCTTGCCACTGGTTATTTTATTGGCCAGGCATGAAAGAACAAGATATATTGAAGAGTTCTTTGGTGACGATTGTGCGAGCTAGGATGCTTTCCCGGTCAGAATGCCTATAGGGTTAAGGCAGATGGCATGGGTCCAAGTTGTTATTGAAGATTTCCGCTGCGATGATACACTCAAGACTTGACCATAATGGTCCTACTTGTGTAAAATGGTATGTATAGATGTAAGACTCTTGTTATTCAGCTTCTGTGTGTTCAGTGAGCATTGATCTCTGGGATCACTGTACATGTGCATTCGGTGATCTCGACTTATGAGTCGGGGTCCCCACAGAGCTGGTATCAGAGCCATCCTGACTGTAGGAAGCCTTAGTTAGCATGGTCGTTAGTTAGGGTAAAACTATTTTCAAAACTATTACCAGTTTTCAAACTATCTATGCTTCTCTTCCCTTCTCAGGTTTTCAAAAACTAAGGTATACTTTCCTTGTTGATATCTTCCCCTTCAAAACTTTTGGTCGCTAGAACCCTTATGCCCCTGACCACTGGATTCCTTGTAATCCTCGTGGATAATCTAGAAGGAGGACGCCTTGCCAAACACTCACCCACCTCTTCTGAACACAAGATTGGCGACACCACAACAAGACGATGCCAACAGAAGATATGCCCTCGAGGAATGAGGACATGAAGACCCAGAGGATGGTGACACCTTTGAAATTGCCCCAGGATTATGCAACCTTGGCCTACGATGACCAGCGCATAGTATATGCAAGATCATGATATACATCGCTAATAGAGTAACCCTGTCACTACCATTGTTGTATCGGCAACCACCGGTGGATGAGAACCTCGCCATTTGGTCCGCCTCACTATAGTGAGCAGGAAAACGGTTCTCTTCATCCCTCGCTCTCGGTGACGATATTGTCAACAATGTGCCCAACAGATTGGACCTCTACTATGCCTTGTTAATGTCATTGCATAAAGGATTGCCACCTGGAACCGCTGATGCCTTACAATGCAAAAAGGATCGACATGAATAAGAAGACAAGAGGAGACCAAGTCAACGCCAGATACGAGGAGCCACCTTCACCCCATCACTTCAACAGGCGAGAAGTTGTCGAAGAATCTTCAGGCTCAACCCGTAATTGTTTCATCGAACAACTACAATAGACGTAGCAACACCTGAGGAAAACCCAAAAGACTGCATGAGGCACGAAGTAAAGCACAACTACTTAGTCCGAGAACCCCTAGGGTAGGATGAGTCGTGTACCCCCTATGCGCGGTTGAGTCTGTATGATGGTTCGAATGGAACCATGATTGTGTGTTGCTTGTTTTCATCTGTTTGTGTTTTGACATAGGTTGCACTTTCGCCCTAGGCAACAAGTATGCGACTATATCACCTTCCTTACCTTGCTTCTTCTGTTTTGCCCTTTTTGCACCTGTTTGTTTGCACTTGCACTATAGAACCCCCTTTAGGCATTCCCCTCCTCTATGCTACTTTTCCCTCTCATCTCTCTCCTCAACTGAAGACCGGCAAGATAAGCTACACCAAGGATTCTACTTCGACAACCAACTAGCACTGGAGACTTTTGTTGCAGCCTCCTCGACCAAGTGCAACCCAGTAGCGCTATGCCTACTCCTCATGATTAGAAGCCCATCCCTAGACCCTTCGAGACTTCACGATATACCCCAGCTCGAATCCTTAACCATGTGCTTAACCTACAAATTGCAAGAAAACTAGTTAAGCCTCAGTAACCATGCATAGCACTGGGTTCATTATGGAACTAGTGGACGTAATGAGCAAGCACATTTTCATCCTAATATAGCACAAGAATTGACGATGCCATAGGAAAGACCAGTTTGGGGATATATGAATAAAGGACTAATGACTTGATGAGTTTATATTAGTGACCTTGAGGAATTATCTGAGACTCCTTGGTGGATTATAAGGCTTTCATGTTGGTAGTTGAACTTGGTGGGATCAGTTAATAGAGTAGCATAACTTTAATTACCCCTGAGTAAATTGGATTTAGTAGGACAATTATGATCGCAAGCTGGAATTCTTGGAGGAATAGGGATTTGTCTTAGCCAGGGGATATTGATAGGAGATAGTTGATATTACGATAATGACTTGGGGAAAGGTGAAGAAATTCTCGTTGGACATGAGATTTGGATTTAAGTAGGTGATTCTAGTTGAATATAGATGATGATGTATATCTACCTGGTCCGGAGTAAATTGGATTTAGATTGATGATCTCAATCGTGATACCATGTTTATAGGTGGATGATAAACTAGGAGATTGGATTAATTGTCGGAGTTGATTTAGGGATCTATATACGCCTGACCTTGGAGTTTACATGACCATGATAATGGAAATTGGTGGACTGACCATAGCAAGGCAGCCCTTTCAAGTATTTGAGAATTATAAGATATTAGAAGATCTTGTGGGACACCATAGAGATTGGATTTGTAGAACTACTGGATCATGTAGTCATTGGCGTAGTTAATGGGTTGTTGGAGTTGATTCATAGGAAGGAAACAAGATCTTGGAGTGGCATACGACGTGTTTCCTTAGAATAGATATGCACTATCTTGGACCTTGGAAGGATAGGCTGAGCACTTGGATGGTGGTGTTGAATTCAAGCTTGGCAGCTTATGCTCTACCCATGGATCTTTACATAGGGATAACCATACACATGATTTTGGAGATAGTTGACATGTATGATTCTCTTCGACCTCCTCGCGGAAGCCATGAGGATATAAATAGTATGAATGATGATTGGAGTTGACCTATACGGCATGTTTCTTTCAGAAATACAAAGTGTATTGCTTGGAAGGCTAGATAGAACTATTGGCATCTCAGAAACTGTGCTTAAATATAAGATGATAAATGTTCACTCGCACACTAGAATCCTTGAAACACTTAAGCCCTACCAAGCCACAACATGGTCGGATCATGACCATGGGCTTTGTCTCTAGGTCAAGTAGACCCTGGCCAACACTCAACCGTGACCACTGCCAATCCCCCAGTCTACTTTATGTACAATGTGAAAAATGTCTGCATGGAGTACTTAGACAAGATAGTTGTCATCATTATTTGGTGACCTACTTGTCTACCAAAGACGGAAGAAGAGTCGTTTAGCTGGTCAAGGAACATTTGAAGACCGCCATGTCAAGGAGGAAGAACTATACCAACCACCATCGCCAAGAAGAAAACTTCCACGTCAAAGACAAGGTGTATCTACAAGCCACTCCTCTCAAAGGAACCAAGCATTTCCATGTCAAGGGGAAGCTCACATCAAGATTTATCGTCCTCTCCAAGATCACTACAAGACGAGAATAGACGGCTACCAGATAGAGGTACCACCTGATTCACGCACCGTGCACAGCGTCTTCCATGCATCACAACTCCGGAAGTGTTCTCGACTTCCTAGCTAGTCCGACCTCTAACAAGGACATTGATCACCGAGCCCTCGACCCCCTGCCATGTCTGACCTACCGCAAGAAACCCATTAGCAACCTGGATCAAGTGGAACGTTATATACAAAGCCATGCCATCAAGTACTTCAAGGTTCAATGGAGCACCACACGGAAGAAGAAGCTGTATGAGGACGTGAAGACTACCCCAGATCCAAGTTTCCATACTCCTTTCCGCGCCTAGTTTGGGAATCTCGGGGACAAGATTCATGTAAGGGCGGTAGGTCTGTCACACCCTGATTTTCATGGCACAACACTTAAGCTGATAATTAATGATAAAATGTGGTTTGACAAAAACTTTTGAGTGTTTTGGACTTTGCACTGATTGGATTTTGTCTGTTGTTTGCAAGTGCTCTAAAAATCAAATAAATCCTCCTATACTTCATCTCCTTGCTCCAAACTCTTGAACCAATGATCATGCCATGTGTATAGTATAGTATAGAATTTTCTTACAAAAATAATTTGGCCAAAAAGTATTTTCTAAATTTAGTTTTCCAAAAAACCCCTGGATTGAGGTTGCACTGCAAGTACTTGATTTGGGGTATTAAAAATCTTTCAAGAATACTTTTGACTCCTATTAGGTATAGGGCTCCCATAAACCACAAAAATATAATTTTAAAAGTTATTTTGCTATTTTATTTAAAGGATTTTTCTTTAGGCCAGAAATGGTCTTTAATAGGTCAAAATTGTTTTTATGCTTTAAAAATATTTGTGAAAATTTAGGGAAACTCAGTGGACATATATTTTCCATATATAAGAGTTTCAACACATGGTCATGTTCAAAATATTGGTCAAATCCCTCAAAACCCCTTCCTGGATATTTCAAGCTTTTGAAATATTTAAAAAGGAAATATTCTCGAAAAATTCCAAGAAAATTCTACCATGTCACATATCACATATTTGATGATCTTGCTAAGTCTCATGTCATGGGGAATAGTATAACCCCCTGAAACCCTCTCAAAACCATTTCTGCCCTTTTCCAAGTTTGAACAGCTTTGCATTAGCAAACTTGCCCAAATACTCTCAAGCTTGGTCCACATGCTAAAATGGTCTAATAAATCATCTGGACCAAGTAGCACAAGTTGGAGAACAAGTTAACTTGATCAAAGTGCCCCAAAACCCTTCTTGTTCATAACCAAATTGGAACAACTCTACATTGGAAACTTTCCCCTTTTGATCTCAACTTTTGTGGACATGTTAAGAACCTCAAATGATGACACTAAACCAAGTGGTGCATCAAGGAGAACAGATTTGCATGACTAAATCTTGGAATGTCCATTTCTGCTGATTTTTAGGGTTTACAAAAGTTCCATTGGCAACTTTTCCCAAATGAACTCAATCTTGGTGGAACCTCTTACTTTCTCATAACATTTGACCCTGTCAAGCCTCATGACAAATAGAAATCATCTTCTTGCCCAAACCAACATCAAACACCTTCTGGCAGAATCTCAATATTCATGTTTTAACCCCTTCCACTAATCTCCAAGAGTTTTCCTTTTTACCATAGCCCCTCCTAGTCCCCCTCTACCTATGGTGTGCTTCCCTGCCTGCGAGGCAATGATGAAGGGGGGGCAGGGATCCATTTTTCTTCTCTGGACAACCAATTTTTCCTCCCTTTCTCATCTCTCTCTCACTCCTGGCAAGTTCCAGAGCATCCAAAGCCTCCACCCCCCTTGTTTATTCTTCCTGCAGCCACTAGACACTAGTGGACACGCGAGTGCGCGCGGAAAAGCCACGGATGCCGGCCATTTGCACGCTCTGGAGCATGTTAGCGTGCTCCCGACCGTTGACGCCACATCCCCCGACCACCTCGAGCCTCCCCCTCGCGCCAGTCGATGTGCCTCGACGTCCGCAACACACCACCGCGCTGGCCCCCTCCTTTCCCCCTCTGTCTTGCCCATGCTGCGTGTGCCCAGAGCCGCCCGAGCCCGCCAATGCGCGTGCGAGCTCGTGGCCCCACCCGGAGCTCGCCCCGCTCCCTCTCTCCCTTCCCTGCGCCCTACACCACCCGCAAGAGCACCGAAGACAACCCTTCGCTCTCTCCCCTGGCCGCCCGAGCCGTTACCACGGCACCCGTGCACCACGTCCATGGTGAGCAACGGGTCGGCTACATAAGGCCACCCTCGAGCCCTCTCTCTACTCCTTTGGCTCTCTCTCCTTCCCGTGCACCCCCTGGACCAACCCACTCCCATCCTCGCGCCCTCCAACCTCGTCCATGGCCGGAGCCGAGCCGCCGACCACCGCCTAAATTCTCGTCGTCCGGGCCCCCTCCTCCCCACCTATGGGTTACTTTGCATCTCTACTACCCCCGCAGAGCTCCCCCGCACTCCGGCTACTCCTCCCAATGGCCGGGGCGCCGTGCTCGCCAGCACCGTCGGCCACGTCCGCCACGGACGGCGCTCTCCTTGACCAGGTCCTCCCTGGCATGCGTGCGACCAGTGGCTGGAAGCGCCTCTTTGCGTTGGTCACTCCGGTGGGCAGAACATCGCCGGGGGCACTCTGTAGCCCCAGCAATCGCCGGCGGGAGCCGCTCCTCCTCGCGGCCAGAGCGTGCGCGGGAGGTGGGAGACGACCTGCCGCTGTGGCCCGCACGTCAGCGACCCAGTAGGCGGACCCGTCCGTTTAAGTGAAAACGGCTTCGGCCGGATCCGCCTCCCCTGCGCGAAGGCGCACCCCCGTGAAGCCGCCTTCAACGTGGCCTCCCAGCGGGCGCGTGCGAGAGGCTAGGCCAGGCCCAGTGCGCTGCCCCGCTAAGTCTCGCCCGGTGCACGTTGCTGCCTCCCGAGATCCAGCCCATTTAGGTAAATTCCTTTGCTTTTTCTTTTTCTATGGACTGGTAAAATCCATAGAATATGCATATTAAGTCCAAATTTGATGATTCAAATTTCTAGTGACTCTATAAATCATGATCTACCTGTTGGTGCAACGTGCACATTTTTCCAGAGACTTTTTCTTCACAAACATTCATTAAAATCTTGTTTTGCCATTTCTGTAGTGAACTTTAGAAAGTCACAGAGAGCCCATTTTTGATCCAAATTCCATGGTTCAAAATCCTAGATGTCTATAAGTTCAAAACTTAGTTTTTGAACATTTTTACTAATACTTTATGTATCACCTCAATTAATGGTCTATTTCTTCATGTATAGCCAACTTTGCAAATTCATAGAGAAATCATTTGAACTCCAAATCCAGTGAAACCAATTCCTAGATGCTTCTAAAATCATCATTTGTTAAATGGGTGCCTCTGCTCATTTTTGAAAATAATGTTTCTGTACACTTCTTGCAAACCCATTAATCCCTTGATTCCATCATATTGAAATGTTCAGAGATGTCCATTGATCAAATCCTAATGAAACCACTTTGGTCATCCCTCATATGACCAGAGGTATCCTAGAAAAGTCCAACTCATATTTTTAGAGCACTTTTATTTCCTGCCCTGTTGTGTTGCTTATTATGGTTGCTTTCGACGATAGTTGATGAAGTAGACGAAATGCTCGGAGTTGGACCAGAGATATTTGGAGACCTTGAAGACTTTGTTAAAACAGGCAAGCAGCCCTTTGACCACGTCTATGAAACCCTTTTTATGCATGTCATATAGCACTTTATTATTGTTGCATCAGAATCGTGAAGAGATGGTAAACCACATTGCTTGGTTGCCTTTGTTACTTCCTCGTTGATACTTGCATTCTGCATGACCCTACCTTCCTATGAGGGTTATACCGATGGGAGTAGATAGGATGCTAAAGTAGTTGGTATGCAAAAAGGGACGGGAATATGCATGGTGATGGAGACAAAGTATTTTCAAAGAACTTTTGGAAAACCCCGTCGGGTGTCACTTATGCCCGAGGGAGATAATGAGATGGGTAACCACTTGATGATGAAGTGTGTACCGAGGCAAGTGTGTCTGTGGTTTTCAAAAACGGATTAGATTTAAGATTTGTCGACTGTCCCAACCTTACATGTGCAACCACTCTAACCTTATATGGGAAAGGGCATTATTGATTACCTAGGCCGATACTAGCTTGGAGCCCGCATTACTAGTGACGGGGGAGAGTTGGTGCTCTCTCTCGGGACGGGGTCGTGCCAGGTAGGGCAGCCAAGAACATTTTTATGGGGCACCGGACACACCGTTGGTACCCCGTGCTTGTGATGTGAGATCATTTAGGAGCGTGGCTCCACGAAAATGTTATGTGATAATGTTGGGCATGGAGGTTACGACCAATCGAGTGGACTCCATGTTAGTGTCGTCTAGGGAAAGATAGTGATCGGGTGCTTACCCCGGGTACCTGAGGTACCGCGGGTCGTGGATGACACGAAAGTTCCCCGGATCTTGTGGGTAAAGTGTGCAACCTCTGCAGAGTGTAAAACTATTCGAATAGTCGTGTCCACGGTCAAGGACAGTTGGGCGGTGCTGCTTAAACTACATCCAGAGTTTCACAACCGTGTGTGTGAGTTGATAAAACTACTTGGGTCAAGTCAAAGGACTTCACATGATTGAGTTGGGTTGGTGCCCACTCTATTTATGTTGGTATCTGTAACATGTCCTCATGGTTACTTGAATTCTCTAGATGCATGTCTTACAAGTTGTTGAACATGTCATTGCACTCAAAACTAGCTTTCTGCAAAAATTTACCTATGTCATGCATTGTTGTATCTTGAACCAAAACATGGGTTGCTTGCGAGTACATTCAAAGTACTCATTGGCTTGCCACTGGTTATTTTATTGACCAGGCATGAAAGAACAAGATATATTGAAGAGTTCTTTGGTGATGATTGTGCGAGCTAGGATGCTTTCCCGGTCAGAATGCCTGTAGGGTTAAGGCAGATGGCATGGGTCCAAGTTGTTATTGAAGATTTCCGCTGCGA
Organism: Triticum aestivum; assembly: GCF_018294505.1. Taxonomy (NCBI): domain Eukaryota; kingdom Viridiplantae; phylum Streptophyta; class Magnoliopsida; order Poales; family Poaceae; genus Triticum; species Triticum aestivum. The sequence continues at coordinate 357,871,611 of NC_057798.1, read as the reverse complement.
TGATACACTCAAGACTTGACCATAATGGTCCTACTTGTGTAAAATGGTATGTATAGATGTAAGACTCTTGTTATTCAGCTTCTGTGTGTTCAGTGAGCATTGATCTCTGGGATCACTATACACGTGCATTCGGTGATCTCGACTTATGAGTCGGGGTCCCCACAATGCCGACCGTTGGATGTAAATCCAACACCTTCTTAGGCTTCGACCTACTGGCCCACATGTCATCCAGTCTATTTGTTTTTAGTCCATTTGGTGGGCTGGGTGAAACAATGATGTAGCATCTATGCAGCCCGTTTAAATCCCATTTGCATTTTTCTCGAAATCCGCGGACTTGCTAGGTTGGGTGAAAATATCATGTTGGGCTAGACGGAGAAATGTTATAAAAACATAAACACATGATTGCACATCTATTACTGCATTGGTCAGTAAAATCTTTGCAAACTTATGTATGCAATCACTAGGAGTTAACTTGCCAAGTTATATATAAACAATTATTATTATTATTTTGTAAGAACTTTCAACTTACAAAATAAAATATCATTTAAATTTGATGAGTTAATATTACATGGGGTATTTATTATTTTTTAGGCTAGACATGGGACCGTTGAGTTGGTTCTAGGGAAAAGTACTGGGAGAAAACTCAGTTTACATCGAAAAAGAAAGTGGGAGAAAATTCAGAGACCTATTGGGTCCACCTGAGGAGGGGAATATGTTGGGAGGAAGGAGATTCAAAGAACGACATCCGAGTGAACTAGTTTTTTTAAAGGACAAGTGAACTAGTTACATACATAAGCAAATAGCCACTAAAAAAGCAATCAGGTTAATGGGTTCTTAAAAGAAATATTTCGGACAAAACAGATAATTACGACACATAGGCTAATGCATGAAACACGTTGCGGCTGTCCGTGTACTCGTCGGTTACGGGAAGAAGACACGCCCTCATGTCCAAGATCTGCATGTACATGTCATAGCATGCGTCTGCATCCTTGGCTGTGTAGGTTATGTAGGCTAGATTCAGAGGTACCTCCCACGTGTTCAGGTCGTCTTCTTTCATGTTGGCGTATCAGGGGTCGATGATGGTCTGAGCGAGGTCAACCACGGAGTCCTTCTCCTGCCCATTGCTGATGATCTTGTATTGCTTCTGGATGTTGACAAGCTTGTTGCACCAGATGGCTGAATCGTCGCGTTTTTCCTTCTCTCCACTGTAGCGAAGGTGCAGTCCGCGCTGCTGATGAAACGGGCGAATGCTCCAGAACCCGCCTTGCAATGCCGAAGACAATTTGCGTGCCGAACTCATCGTCATTGAAGCCTGGTTCAAGGGATACTGAGGGAGTCCTGGATTAAGGGGTCCTCGGACAGCCGGACTATATACTTTGGCTGGACTGTTGGACTATGAAGATACAAGATTGGAGACTTCATCCCGTGTCCGGATGGGACTCTCCTTGGCATGGAAGGCAAGCTTGGATATTCGGATATGTAGATTTCCTTCTCTGTAATCGACTCTGTGTAACCCTAGCCCCCTCCAGTGTCTATATAAACCGGAGGGTTTAGTTTGTAGGACAAGAACAATCATAATCATAGGCTAGCTTCTAGGGTTTAGCCTCTACAATCTCGTGGTAGATCAACTCTTGTAATACTCATATCATCAAGATCAATCAAGCAGGAAGTAGGGTATTACCTCCATCGATAGGGCCCGAACCTGGGTAAAACATTGTGTCCCCTACCTCCTGTTACCATTAGCCTTAGAGGCACAGTTCGGGACCCCCTACCCGAGATCCGCCGGTTTTGACACCGACATGGGTGCTTTCATTGAGAGTTCCACTGTGCCGTCGCTGTAAGGCTAAATGGCCCCTTCGATCATCTTCAACGATGCAGTCCAGGAGGAGGTGTTCCTCCCCGGACAGATCTTCGTATTCGTTGGCTTCGTACTGCGTGCCAACTCGCTTGGCCATATGGAGTAGATCGATAGCTACGCCCCTGGCCATTAGGTCAGGTTTGGAAGCCTAAACTATACTACCGACATCCGCGGAGACTTGATCTTTGATGGATTCGAGCCCATGATAGGCACGCCAAATGGTCACGACGGGCATGACTTTGATCTGCCGTCGGACAGTATTCGGGAGATCGCGCCTGCGGTGGCACCGGGAATCAATCCAGAATAGATTGTGCCTTCCGAGGGCGGGTGGATGGACCCCAACATGGAAGCCGCACACTCATCGGCGTTGGAGCCGAACACCGAGTCCACCTCCTGTGAAAGTGGCGTCATCGGACCCTCTGACTCATCTCCGGCTATAGGATCCATACCGCGTGCGTCCGTGCCTATCAAATCTGATTGGGCACCGGTCATGGAGTTCACTGCCGCGGATATTTTTCAGCACTCGCCCTTGGATGACATGCTAAACTCATTAAGGTCTCTTTCCTTGTCAGGAGATTCATAGCCGAACTATGTCTGGCTCGAGTGGGGAGTAGACAACAAAGAAATTCGTCCCCCACCCACCACCCACTTTATAGCCACTGTCGATGACTTAACCGACATGCTTGACTTCGACTCCGAAGACATGGACGGTATGGACGACGATGCAAGAGAAGAACAGGAACCACAGCCTATAGGATGCTGGACCGCCACCTCATCATATTATAATTATATGGTGGACACCACTAAAGAAAACAATGGCGATGAGGCAACGGAAGATAACCCCTTGGGGAAGCAATCTAGACACCAGCGTCATTGGCGCCGCTCCAAGCCTTGCCATAGCAAAAATAGTGATGCCGGCACAGGAGATAACAATCCGGATGGTGCCGAAGATGAAGACAATCCTGCCCAACCAGGCTTTGAGCAGGCCGAGCAAGAGGATGGGCAAGCTAGCCCTAAAGAACAGGCAACTGATGGAGAATCAGAGGACGATAATTACATGCCTCTCTCCGAAGACAAAGTGAGCCTTGGCAACGAAGAATTCATCGTGCCTGAGGATCCCGTCGAGCAGGAGCGCTTCAAACGCCGGCTTATAGCCACTGCAAAAAGCCTGAAGAAAAAGCAGCAACAACTTTAAGCTGATCAAGATCTGCTAACCGACAGATGGACCGAGGTCCTGGCTGCCGAGGAATACGGACTCGAACGCCCTAGCAAAAGCTACCCAAAGCGCAGGCTGCTATCTCAACTCGAGGAGGAGGCTTTAAAGCCCACACTACCAGCGCATGATGCGGCTGACCGGGCACCCCGCAGTCGCGACAAAATGGCGTACCAGCCCGAAGTCCAGACCGCACCCCGCCGCCAATCAAACAATAATACCAAGGCCCGGGGCTACACGAAGGACCTGTGAGAAATATTGGGAAACAAAGCAGGACACTCAAGATCGATCTACGGATCACGGGGGCGCGCCACAAGACGCGATGATGACCGTCACGTCGGATACAATAAACCAAAGTCTGGTCGGGCCGAATACAATAGACCAGACTCATTTGAACTATGTCGAGATGTAGCCCGGCATAGAGGCGCTGCACACCCCCTATGCTTCATTGATGAAGTTATGGATCACAAATTCACAGAAGTGTTTAAACCCGTAAATATTGAATCATACGATGGCACAACAGACCCCACAGTATGGATCGAAGATTTTCTTGTCCACATCCACATGGCCCGCGGCGATGACTTACATGCCACAAAATACCTACCACTTAAGCTCAAAGGACCGACTAGGCATTGCCTTAATAGCCTGCCAGCAAGCTCCATTGGTAGTTGGGAGGATCTGGAAGACGCATTCCTCGATAACTTACAGGGCACTTACGTGTGACCACTGGATGCTGATGACTTAAGTCACATAACCCAGCAGCCCGGAGAGTCAGCCAGGAAATTCTGGATTCGGTTTCTAACTAAAAAGAACCAAATTGTCGACTGTCCGGATGCCGAAGCCTTAGCGGCCTTCAAGCACAACATCCGCGATGAATGGCTCGCCCGACATCTCGGCCATGAGAAGCCAAAGTCCATGGAAGCACTCACGACACTCATGACCCGCTTCTGGGCAGGCGAGGACAGCTGGCTGGCTTGCAACAACATCACACCCAAAAACTCAGGCGATTTAGATGCCAGGGATTGCAACGGCAAGCCGCGACGGGACAGACACAAGCGTCGCAATAATGGCGACAATGTCGAAGACACGACAGTCAATGCCGGATTTAGAGGCTTTAAATCCGGACAGCGGGAAAAGCCATTCAAGAGAAACAGTCCGGGCTCGTCCAATTTGGACCGCATACTCGATTGCTCATGTCAAATTCACGGCACCCCCGATAAACCAGCCAACCACACCAACAGGGAATACTGGGTGTTTAAACAGGCCGGCAAGTTGAATCTGAAAACAAGGAAAAGGGGTTGCATAGCGACGAAGACGAGGAGCCCCGACCGCCGAACACGGGAGGACAAAAGAAATCCCACCCCAAGGTGAAAACAGTGAACGTGATATACGCAACCCATATCCCCAAGCGGGAAAGCAAGCGTGCACTAAGGGACGTCTACGCAATGGAGCCAGTCGCCCCAAAATTCAACCCATGGTCCTCGTGTCCGATCACTTTCGATCGCAGGGACCATCCTATCAGTATCCGTCATGGCGGTTCGACCGCATTGGTCCTTGACCCCATCATCGACGGATTCCATCTCACACGAGTCCTCATGGACGGCGGCAGCAGCCTGAACCTGCTCTATCAGGACACAGTGCGCAAAATGGGCATTGACCCCTCAAGGATCAAGCCCACAAAAACCACCTTCAAGGGTGTCATACCCGGTGTAGAGGCCTGTTGTATGGGCTCAATCACACTGGAAGTGGTCTTCGGATCTCCGGACAATTTCCGAAGCGAGGAGTTAATCTTTCACGTCGTCCCCTTCCGCAGCGGCTATCATGCACTGCTCGGACGAACCGCATTCGCCAAATTCAATGCGGTACCGCATTATGCATATCTCAAGCTCAAAATGTCGGGACATTGCGGGGTTATTATAGTTAGTGGAAACACAGAGCGCTCGCTTTGTACGGAGGAGCACACTGCGGCCCTCGCGGCGGAAGTACAAAACAAGCTTCTTAGGCAAACAGCCAATTCGGCGATAAAGAACCCGGATACCGCCAAGCGAGTCCGGAATACTCCACTACAGGATCGTCCGGCACGTCCAGAGCTTGACTAGCAATTCGGCCTCCGCCCTAGTCCCAGCCAAGCAGCGACATTCGTGCCGCGCGTACATAACTACGCACTTAAAATACCATGGGCATAGGCAGAGGCACAGCCATGGCACGGTCCATAATGCAGTTCGACCGCCCCAGGACACACGCATTTTTGCACCGCACTTTTTTTTCAGGTCCCTACCTTCAGGAGGCTCCTCCGAAATACCGGCTAGCGGACACATAGCGGGACGGACACACCAGGAGGACAAGAAGCTTTGGCATACGAGGGAATCCTCAGGTGGTCTCTGATAACGATCGTTATACCTGCTTTACATAATCACATACCGTCTACTCCTGTTTAGGATGTGTTAAACAGTCCTATTCTGCTTATCGCGCTACTTGTATATGTATGCTTTGACGTATCATTTGAATAAGAAGGGAAAATAGTATACAACGTCAGCTTGCTATTAAGTTTATTTGCCCCTTTTTCTTTACTGCTTATTTATTATAGAAAGTGCATTTTGGCACGACCAGTTTGCCAGGGGCTTCAGTACCCCATAACCTGGCAAGACAGTCTAAACACTTTTGACAGTGCGGCACCCCGAACTTATGACACTATATGCATCAGCTCCGAATCATGTCTTGGGTCAATAGTTGGGTTTGCCCGGCTCCTATGTTTTGGTACCTTACATTCCGGTATATCGGCTAAGGTAGCGCAGGGAGAACTACTGTGATTGTGTCTCGGTTCTTCCGGACGAGCACCTCAGTAGAGAAAGCCGAAAACTAACTGTCATGATAAGGCGAGAGCTGGTTGCTGTTCGAGAGGTCTTAAATCCTTAAAGATTTTTTCCGTGTCAGGCGAGGAATTGGCCTCGTCCGATTTAGGCGTTTATAGCGCCCCAAGTCCAGCTTTCCAGGTACTAGGGGCTTCGCCAAAATTTAAAATTGTAGACTTCTATGGCTAAGTGAGGGCGATAAAGCCGTATAGTTCGGTTGCCTCGTTCGTGGGGCTAAACACCTCCTTAAAAGGACCAAAAACTTGGATAAAGAGTGTTTATACTTATCCCAAACACCCTAGTACTAGTTACATGGGGGCGGAAGCCGACGACTGGCCAACTCTCAAGAATTAAAAAAAACGGCCACACAGAAGGTAATATTTTAAATTAGCAAGCGCTACATAGCGCACATGAACTGGTTTTCATAATACAGGATGACATGATTACATTCATTCAAATATCACATCCTTCGTACATTCATCCGCCACAAGGTGGGCACCCTTAATGACATCGTCATAGTACTGTTTGGGGTGGCGATGTTCCTTGACCTTCGGTGGCCCCTCCGTCACTAGCTTCTCGGCGTCCATCTTCCCCCAGTGCACCTTTGCACGGGCCAAAGTCCTGCGTGCACCCTATATATAGACGGGCCGCTTAACGACTTCAAGCTGCGGACAGGCATTCACCATCCGCTTGATAAAGCAGAAGTAGCTGCTGGGCAGGGGCTCGCCAGGCCACAGCAGGACTATGAAGTCCTTCATGGCCAGTTCGGCCGCCTTGTGGAGTTTGACCAATTGATTTAGATGGTTGCTCAAGGACATCGGGTGTTCGGCCTCAATATACTGGGACCAAAACAGCTGCTCTGTCGAGCTCCCCTCCTCAGCTCGGTAGAACTCTGCGGCATCAGAGATGCTGCGCGGCAGATCTGCGAATGCTCCTAGAGAGCTCCGAATTCGGGTAAGTAAAAGGAAAGTCTCCTCCACATGCTTGCTTTGGATAATGAAAGCCTTACCCGCAGCTATCTTCTTGGCTACCTCAATTTCCTGGAGGGCCTTCTGGTCTTCGGCTTTACCGTCCAGGTGCTCTGACGGGCCTTCGCAAGCTCCAACTCTTGCGTCTTGGAGTCACGCTCCACGGACTCGAATTTTTTGACGAAGTCCTGGAGCTCTTGCTCGACCTCATCGACTCGCGCCTCTTGTTTTTTGCGCTCAATGCGATCCTCAACCGCTTTGTTTTCGGCCTCGGACAACGGCTTCTTAAGGGTCGCCACCTCGATCGTGGCCCCTAGCAAAATTTATCATCTCCTATTAGCATCCACGATTTTTTCCTTTGTATAACATTCAGATGGGGTATTGCTTACCTTTGTTCTCCTCGAGCTGCCTCTTCATGAGGCAGAGCTCTTCTTCTGCACGCCCCAGGATCTACCTCAGTCTGGAGACCTCCGCAGTGGCGGCGGTGGTGACCAGAAGCGACGCCTGCTTATTCACATAGACACAATATGATTAGACTCCTGGGAATAATATTTGATCCTCTGTTCAGCTTCTCTTGCCGAATACCAAATAGAGCATCAGGGGCTACAGTCTACACCGTGATACTTTCTCATAATTTAAAATTACTTACCTCCAAGCCTGTCAGGAGGCTGGCGTAGGCTTCGGTTAATCTGCTCTTGGCGGACTGAACCTTCGCAATCACCATACTCATAAGAGTACGGTGTCCTTCACCAAGGGAAGCGCTCTGAAGCGCTTCCACCAGGTTATCTGATGCCTCTGGATGGACACAGGTCATCTGCACAGACGGCTCGCCCCCCTTGGCGGGTGGCTGCCTGCCTGAATCCGGAACCATTGGAGGTTCCGGTGCAATTTCCGGCTAGGAGCCAAGCCTGTTGCGGCCCCCCTCATCTGAATCCATAGGGATCTTTCCCCCCATGAGCCCGGCATCGGGAGTCTCGCCTTGAGGCTTCTCCAGGACTACCTCCTCCTGGCCCGGCATCCTCTAAGATAACACCTCAGTGTCATCCATGGGCAGGGGATTGGAATCCGTCGGGAGCGAATAGTTATTCATCTCCGACGAGCTCAGGGACCCATCCGAGGAGGGCAAGTCGATATGGGCTTTGGGCGGACTGCACAAACAAATCTTGACATAATAAGAAGCCGTAAAGCTAAAATATGCAAGAAGTATCCTGGCATACGAATACTTACGACTTCGCCAGGGGCTTGGACCTGGGTAGCCACTCCTCCTCGCTATAGGAGGCGGTTGTGGAGTGGTCCAGAGGGAGGGTCTGTCCCTTCTTTGACCCTTCGGTTCTTCTCCCCCTCATTTTGGGGGAGAGGGTTTTCCTCTTCCTCCTCCTTGTTGTCGTTGGAGGAATGCACCTCGGTGTCTTCGGACAATGAGTCCGGCACCACATTGCGCCGGAGACTTTTTCTAGTCCCCACAGCCTTCTTCTCCGGCACCTCATAAGGCGCCGGAAACAGCATCTCCATTAGGAGAGCAATTGCTGGATCTTCAGGAAACGGAGATGGACAGTCGATCCGCTCCGCCATCGCCACGTATTCCTGTTAGATAAGTATGGTGGCTTAAGTTCCTCCCACGAATATACTGAGGAAAAGCACATCTTGCAAATAGTAGAATGCTTACCACATTGGCGTGGCACTTGGCGCTGAGTCCGCAGTCCTCGGAAGTGGGAGGAGGGACTTCGCTGGACTTGAACAACACCTTCCAGACGTCTTTGTGCGTCGTGTCAAAAAGCTCTTGCAATGTCTGGTGTTGGGCCGCGTCGAACTCCCACAGGTTGAATGCCCGTCTTTGACACGGGAGAATCTGGGGAAATAGCATGACCTGGACCATGTTGACAAGCTTGATATTCTTGGTTATCATGTTCTTGACGCAGTTCTGGAGCCCGGTCAGCTCCGCGAATGCGCCCTAGGCCAGGCCCTTCTTTTTCCAGGAAGTGAGCCGCACAGGGATGCCTGATACGTCTCCAACGTATCTATATATTTTGATTGTTCCATGCTATTATTACCCTTTTTGGATACTTATGGGCTTTATTTTACATATTTATATCATTTTTGGGACAAACCTACTAACCGGAGGCCCAACCCATATTGCTGTTTTTTTGCCTATTTCAGTATTTCGAAGAAAAGGAATATCAAACGGAATGAAACCTTCGGGAGAGTGATTTTTGGAACGAACGTGATCCAGAGGACTTGGAGTGTAAGCCAAGAAGATGCCGAGGCTCCCACAAGATAGGAGGCCGCCCCTCCCCCCTATAGGGCATGCCCCCTGTCTCGTGGGCCCCTCGGGCGGCCACCGACGTACTTCTTCCTCCTATATATACCTACGTACCCCGAAAACATCCAGGAGCATGATGAAACACAATTTCCACCATCGTAACCTTCTATATCCGTGAGATCTCATCTTGGAGCCTTCGCCGGCACTTTGCCGGAGGGGGAATCGACCACGGAGAGCTTCTACATCAACACCCTTGCCCCTCCGATGAGTTGTGAGTAGTTTACCACAGACCTACGGGTCCATAGTTATTAGCTAGATGGCTTCTTCTCTCTTTTTGGATCTCAATACAATGTTCTCCCCCTCTCTTGTGGAGATGTATTTGATGTAAGCTCTTGTTGCGGTGTGTTTGTCGAGATCCGATGAATTGTGGGTTTATGATCAATTTTATCTATGAATAATATTTGCATCTTCTCTAAATTCTTTTATGTATGATTGAGTTATCTTTGCAAGTCTCTTCGAATTATCAGTTTGGTTTGGCCTACTAGATTGATCTTTCTTGCCATGGGAGAAGTGCTTAGGTTTGGGTTCAATCTTGCGGTGTCCTTACCCAGTGACAGAAAGGGTTGCAAGGCACATATTGTATTGTTGCCATCGAGGATAACAAGATGGGGTTTATATCATATTGCTTGAGTTTATCCCTCTACATCATGTCATCTTGCTTAATGCGTTACTCTGTTCTTATGAACTTAATACTCTAGATGCAGGCAGGAGTCGGTCGATGTGTGGAGTAATAGTAGTAGATGCAGGCAGGAGTCGGTCTACTTGTTGCGGACGTGATGCCTATATACATGATCATACCTAGATAATCTCATAATTATTCGCTTTTCTATCAATTGCTCGACAGTAATTTGTTCACCCACCGTAATACTTATGCTATCTTGAGAGAAGACTCTAGCGAAACCTATGGCCCCCTGATCTATCTCTTATCATATTTGCTTCCAATCTACTTTTATTTGTATCTTTACTTTTTGCATCTATATTACAAAATACCAAAAATATATCTATCTTATCATACCATCTTTATTAGATCTCACTTTTGCAAGTGGCCGTGAAGGGATTGACAACCCCTTTATTGCGTTGGTTGCGAGTTCTCAGTTTGTTTGTGTAGGTGCGTGGGACTTTTGAGGAGCCTCCTACTGGATTGATACCTGGTTCTCAAAAACTGAGGGAAATACTTATGCTACTATCGCTGCATCACCCTCTCCTCTTCGAGGAAAACCAACGCAAGCTCAAGACGTAGCAAGAAGGATTTCTGGCGCCGTTGCCTGGGAGGTCTTCGCTCAAGTCAAGACATACCAAGTACCCATCACAAACCCATCTCCCTCGCATTTACATTATTTGCCATTTGCCTCTCGTTTTCTTCTCCCCCACTTCACCCTTGCCGTTTTATTCGCCCTCTCTTTTTCGCTTGCCTTTTTCTGTTTGCTTGTGCGTTGGATTACTTGTTGCCATGGCGCAAGATAATACCAAATTGTGCGATTTCTCGAATACCAATAATAATGATTTCCTTAGTACTCTGATTGCTCCTCTTAATGATGTTGAGTCTTGTGAAATCAATATCGCTTTGTTGAATCTTGTTATGAAAGATCAATTTGCCGGCCTTCCTAGTGAAGATGCTGCTACTCATCTAAACAACTTTGTTGATTTGTGTGATATGCAAAAGAAGCAAGATACAGATAACAATATTGTCAAATTGAAGTTATTTCCGTTTTCACTTAGAGATCGTGCTAAAGTTTGGTTTTCATCTTTGCCTAAAAATAGTATTGATTCTTGGAACAAGTGCAAAGATGCTTTTATCTCTAAGTATTTTCCTCCCGCTAAGATCATCACTCTTAGGAACGATATTATGAATTTTAAACAACTTGATCATGAGCATGTTGCCCAATCTTGGGGAAGAATGAAATTGATGCTTTGCAATTGCCCTACTCATGGTTTGAATTTATGGATGATCATACAAAAATTTTATGCCGGTTTGAACTTTGCTTCTAGAAATCTCTTAGATTCGGCCGCGGGAGGCACGTTTATGGAAATCACGTTAGGAGATGCTACACAACTTCTTGATAATATTATGGCTAATTATTCTCAATGTCACACTAAAAGATCTTCTAGTAAAAAAGTGCATGCTATAGAAGAAATCAATGTTTTGAGTGGTAAGATGGATGAACTTATGAAGATGTTTGCTACTAAAAATACTCATGTTAATCCCAATGATATGCCTTTGTCTTCTTTGATTGAGAATAATAATGAATCTACGGATGTGAATTTTGTTGGTAGGAATAGTTTTGGAAACAATGCTTATAGAGGAAACTTTAATGCTAGACCGTTCCCTAATAATTCCTCTAATAATTGTGGAAATTCCTACAATAATTCTTATGGTAATTTAAATAAGATGCCCTCTGATTTTGAGAATAGTGTGAAAGAATTTATTATTTCTCAAAAGAATTTTAATGCTTGGCTTGAAGAAAAATTGCTCAAAGTTGATGATTTGGCTAGGAACGTTGATAGACTTTTGCTTGATGTTGATTCTCTTAAACTTAGATCTTCTCCTCCTAATCATGATATCAATGAGTCTCTCAAAGTAATGAGAATTTCCATTGATGAGTGTAAGGAAAGAACCGCTAGATTGCATGCTAAAAAAGATAGCTTTATAAAGGCGTGTTCTTCTAGTTTCCATGAAAATAATGATGAGGATCTTAAAGTTATTAATGCGTCTCATATTAGATCTATGTTTTGCAACATGAATTTTGATGATTATGGGACTGATGATAAATCAACTTTGCCTAGAAGGTGTCCCAAGAATTCAGAGTCTTTAGATCTTGATGTTTGATGAGTTTTTGTGCACTATTGCATAAAATATATTTTTTAATGAGTTTTAACGCAGGCTAGATAAGCAATGGCAAGTCAAAATATAAAGCTCGCGTACGTACGTAAGTACCACAGGTGTATTGAAACATCTCGTTAGTCCAAGTGGACTAGATGAGTTGATTAACATTTTAGCATTGCATGCATTGCCAAGATTCCCATGCACGTAATAGTACATGCATGCAACACACTCTGGTGCATGTCCTGGCCGGGCTGAACGCGGTTTAAAATCTGTACACCAGTGTATACGTACGTATATTCAAGTATCTGCAGCCATCCAACAACCTCATAATTGGTATGTATTTTTATATCCTATATATACATACACCGTATGTATGCGTATTCGGTTATCTGCGGCCGGCCGGAAAGCACCCTCGTACATGTCTCCGTACCCACAATACATGCCCAAGAGGCAGTGATTCTTATGGATTTTATTTGATCTTCATGCGTACATGGAAAGTGAATGAAAGGAAAGCCAGCACATCCTTGTGCGGCACGATACAGAGAGTTGGCAAGTCTTCGATTATTGGACGTGTACCAGTTTTGTTTCCTTTCTTTGTACCGACATGGGAATCAAGAAGGGAAAACTGTGGCCATGTTCAGTGTTGGCACCAATCCAACACTCCCGGCTGGCTATATAAAGCAAAGCCGAGGAGGCAACGGGGGCACCAAAAAAACCCACCAGCCGCCGCGGCAAGAACAAGGAGGTAGACCCAGGAGGAGACGCACCCGTGGCGGCGGAGAAGACGACGCGCCTAGTGGAGGAAACCAGAGGAGCGCGATGGCGCCCTGGCACACACGCCCATGGACGACGAGGATGCATGTTAATCTCGGTGGATACACCGGCGACGACGACGATGGAGATCTTCAGGACATGCATATACATATATGCATCGTTATTATGCATGGTGGTTTTATGGTACGCATATGTTTCCTCTGATGTATCAGGTGCAATGGGGCGGCGCCACGCACCAAGCAGGCAGTCAAGACCTCACATACGCACGCACAAGGCGAAGAGAAGATGAGGGCTCACGGGCGGGGACCAGTCGGATGAAGAACAAGCTAGCCACGCACATCGCAGGCCAGGACCAGAACCTAGTGACGTGCCCTGGCGGCAACGTCAAGGTGGAGAAGACGCGCCCCTAGCGGCAGCGTCGTCGACGAAGATAGGCAGGAGGCGTCGCAGCTGATCAGAAGCGGCGTCCGAGATGAATGCGATGCATGCAGGAGGTGTTTCTCGCTGCAGGCATCAACTATGTTTTTTGTTTCTTTGTTTTATTAGGTTTGAAAGAACGCACGCATTAGAAGGATGGAAAGGACGAGCTAGCGCAACTCACGCACCAAAGAGATGACGCGTCCATCAAGGAGGAGGAGGACGGAGCCATCCAGGCGAGAAGGTGCCACACAAAGAGAGAAAAAGAGGGAGACAGAGGTAGCCGGCGAGGGAAAAGCACCTCCCATAGGCTCCTGCACACGGAGAAGATGAGGAGACACACCCCTGGCGGCAACGTCGAGAGGAGACGCGCCCCTGGCGGCAGCATCGAGAAGATCGGAGAATGCGCCCATGCAGCGGCACGTGCGCCAAGGAGATGCAGGCATGCGGCGACGACATCCTCACACGGAAGCACAGTAGCGATGAGCAGATGAAATTGCCCGCGGGAGGACTTCTGGCGGTGCAATAATCTTCTTGTTTCTCTATGTGTTATTGCAGGATGGCCAAAGGACATGTTGAGTTCATGATGTACGTATGCATCACTATCGTCTTGCGGCGAGGCGAGAACACATCCATAAGAGCCAGCAACAAGCACACATCCGCAGGTTCCCGCACGCGCAGAGAAGACGAGGAGACGTGCCCCTAGCCACAATGTCAAGGAGATCAGAGGGCGCGCCCATGCGACGGCGCGTACGCCAAGGGGACATAGTGACGACATCCTCACATGTAAGCAGAGCATCGACAAGTAGATGTACGTGCCCGCGGGAGAACTTCCGGCAGTGCAATATTCTTTCTTTTTCTGAGTTATCATCTATTTTGCAGAATGACCTCTACACGACGCGCCTAGCAAAGGTGGCCGAGGACGATGGAGCACTCTTCTCAGATTTGAGGAGGCGAACGACACGCCCAACGAAGGTGGCCGCGGACAAAGATGCGCTTTTCTCATACAGGTGTTGTCGAGGTGGCGGACAACACGCCCAGCGGAGGTGGCCGCAGATGAAGAGGCGCTCTTCTCGTAGCAGGTGTCGTCGAGGCGGCGGACGACGCGCCTGGCGGTGGTGGCCGCGGATGAAGCAGCACTCTTTCTCGTACTAGATGCAATGAAGACGACGGACGATGCAGGACAAGGAGACTGCATCAACACCGTCAGGCCCATCGCCAACATCGTCAACCCGGTACCATGGAGGATTATGGCGCAGAGCTCTCGCAAGAAGGACGTCGCCAATGTCACACCAAGCCTTTGTCGTGAAGGACGGAGGTGTGGAGCTCGCAGGACGACACCATCCATGTCTACCTCGTCAAGTTGGAGCCCGCTACTCGGAACCATGAAGAGGACACACGCCCCGGTACTGCCCATAACACAGAGAAGATGGCGCTACATGGTATCATCCGTGACCCGGAGGAGAAGATGGTGACACACATCGGTCTCCGTGTCCCAAAGCCCATGAAGATGAGGTGTGATGGCGAGGAGGCAGCATAGCTTCACCAACATTAAGTTTCAATGGCCCTTGAGGCGGCATCCTTTGTCTTGATAGACCGCCGTAAAATCGGCGTCCAGCCGAGACAAGGTGCCAACCACACCGGCATTGCCGATATGAACAAGCGTTGGTTTTACATCGACGCCGGTCTTGATAAGAATACTCCCGCGAGCCGAACCCCTTGCGTACCCCAATGAAACTGCTACATCATCAAGAAGTCCAAGCAGAGCAAGACCCATGCAACTTCAACACCAACTACATCAACACCGTCAAGACCAACGAGGCGCGACGGCGAGGGTGAACGTGGCCAGCACAAGGCCATGTTTTGAGCAGCACGTGTGCCGACGAGGACACGGGCTTTGCCGCCGCCCACACTACACAGACACCATCATCATCATGCATGGAGAACGCGAAGCAAAGACGACGAAGACGACCACACGGCTTAATCGGAGGTATCTCGCAGAGCAACCCGCGGGAGTAATTAACCGGGAGCTTTTCGAGGCCCCAAGAATCAGGAGACCGCACATCGCCATAGTCAGGCAGGCCGCGTTAGTAGGCCACCGAGCACAACCATTTTTATGGGATCTTGTAATTTTGGTCATCCAAAGAGATAAATGAAATACTTGTTTCCCGTATCACTTTTCTTTGTGTACTACGGTGCACTAGCACGCCCACATTTTTCTTTTTCCTCGGCACATGAGAGAAATCTATACTCCTTCTCTTCCCTTCGCCAGGAGTGCATTATAAGATTTTTCTCATGTCAAACAAATTGGCACGCCCGGTGGGACATGTTTCTCCTCCCATCCTTGCTTTGCGGTGGTCATTGAAATCGTCTTCACCCATCTCCCAGTCTGTATAGCATGGTGCATGATAAAGAATCGGCAGGGAGCTCCGCTGATCAAGGTCTCTTTCAAGATGGTGGACTTTCCCGTGGCAGCAACTCGGAGCTAGTGGTGATTCAACTTGGATCAATACTGTCCATGACTGTCATTGACCTTGGGGCCAAAGTCTACGTGCACCAAGTCTTGGAATCTGCGTAGTTTCAAACCATGCAGTCCAAGAAGGTACAAAGGCGGGCAACACCCAAGGCAAAGAAGGAGCGTCGTGAGCTTATGCTCAAGCCTCGCCTTATTGAAGGATTCAACATGGGAGGACATCCATGGAGATGTGGAGGGAGCTCAATGCCTCCGCTATAAGACCACCAACAGGCGAGCAAGTGTGGCTTCCCTTCATGCCTCTACCACGACTTCACACTCGGAGCCACCAACACACCATGGCGCACCGAGGTCAAGCTGCATGAAGGCTTGGAGGCCATCTCCCAGAACATGCGTAGGCTCATGGTGAATACTTGCTTGTCCGAAAGCCCACATCCTCTACACAACTATATGTGCGCAAGTCCCTATAGTCACCATCAACATCGATGCGGTGCATGGGAGCCATGCCTCCACAACCTGGCGGTCGATGGACGATCATTCCGCAACGACAATAGGTTCTCTATCCCCTCCTGCGAGTCAATAACATCAGGTGGCGAGGATTCAAGGCACGGATCTTCACCAACTCCAGGGAAATGTGAACCATATCCTTAGGCGGCACCGTTGTCAAGAAGCGCTGAATACTTCATCAATGCAGGTTGCAGGTATGATGAGGCGCCATTCCCCAAGTCATTGTCCTCAACATGAGCGCCTCGATGACAGTCTTCACCAACCCACCACTTGGAGCGGAGGCATCCTAACATGCCACCACGTTGGAATCGATGGTGAAGACATCAAGATGATGAGAGGAAGCCTCGACCATCTCAACGATGGGGGCCATGGGACCCTCCACGGCAAACACTTCAACCACGACTTATGTCCCGTTCTAGGCAGGGAGCTCGGTCACAAGTCACAAATCTAGGTGAAGGCGAACAGGGCAACATCATCCACTCGGCACCATGCGCTACCCCGGCCTCTGCAGGCGAAGGGTCGTCAATGCAGGTGCAAACTGGGGCTCTCTCGACGTGATACGAGGCACGACCAAGATGGGGTGCCATCCACACCATTGCTGATATGGAGCTCACCTGAGGTGGGGCGCCATACACACCACCACCAACGCGGGGCTTCCCAAAGGCAGGGCTCCATCGACATCGACGTCGCCGACATGGAATGACCCCAAGGCGGGGCGCCATCTACACCTTCGTCGACATGGTGTACCCCCAAGGCGGGGCGCCGTCTACCTTCGTTAAAATTAAGCTCAGCTAGGCGGGGATCCTTTTTCACCTCTATCGACGAAGATTTCGGTGAAGATGGGGCACCTTCTACGTCGCTACCAATGCAGAGCTAGCTCGAAGGTGTAGCACATTCTACACCACCATCAACATGGAGCTCGCATAAAGTCGGGTGCCATCTACATGTCCTCGGATCCTGCCCGAGGTCGGTGAACTTTTTGCATCGTGGCCAACACGGAGCTCGCCTAAGGGCACGCATCTTCTACACCACCGTGAAGCTCATCCGAGGTGGGGCTCCGTCAACCACCGTCAACATGGAGCTTGCCCAAGGCGGGACACATACACCGCCATTGACTGGCAGCCCATCAATGTTGTGGCACCATCTACACCAACATCGACGTGGAGCTTCCCTGAAGCGGGGCTTGGTTGACACTACCGTCCACGCGGAGCTTGGCCCAGGGAGGGCTCAGTCTACACTGCCGTCGACGCGAAGCACGCCCAAGGTGTCGTGCAATCTAGTTGAACATGTCTAAGGTAGGGACGCTGCCTACACCGTCACCGGCAATAGCTCACCCCATGTGGGGTGTCATTTACACCGCCGCTGAGGCGGAGTGCCGACCATAACTTTGATAATATGGAGACCGTCCGGGCAGGTCACCATCTACGCCATTGGAAAATGAGCTTTCCTGAGGCGGGAACAACATTTACCCCGTCGCTGACATAGAGCTCGCCTAAAGGCGGGCGACATCTACACCAACACAGAGCTCACCCAAGGCGGGCGTACCTTGTACACCGCCACTAAGGCGGAGCTCAATCTCTACACTTTTGCTGACACGAAGCCAGTCTAAGGCCACCTTGCATGGTTACAGGCTAATCATGTGTTGCCGCTTGTTGAGGCTGCAACATCGTCAACATCTACCCCAACATCCACATCGACACACATCATCAACATCCTCCTAGCACCGGCAAGGCGAAGCTGTACACCACCGACATGTCTTTTCCCGATGAAGCAATACATATCTTGCCAGGCACCGACGAGGCGAAGGCAAGTCATCCAGTCCGACACCAACAAGGCGGACACCACCAGGCCGGGCACCAACGAGGCGAAGGCCGCCCACTTCATCATCAGGCAACGACAAGACGGAGTAAGACGGCTAAGTAGAGCCAGAGAAATGGATGTACCGCTCTTACTTTCACTTCATCACTACATCCTCACCGTCTACACCAAGCCAATGGTGCAATCAAAGCCTTCAACAAGACACCCAACAAGATACTCAAGAAGATGGTGACAAGGAACATGAGAGACTGGCTTGGTCGTCTCTTCGAGTCCTTATGGGCATACCATGTCACGGTCCGTACCCCAACGCAGGCGACTCCATTTTCTCTTGTTTACGGGAGTGAGGTGGTCCTACCACTGGAGGTCTAGCTACCCTCTTTGATGGTGGCTATCCAAGATGAGATCGCCCAAGACGAACAGGTACAAATGCGGTTTAAGGAGTCGACGGCCTTGAAGAGGGGCGACTTCATACCCTATAGAACCTGGAGCTTTACTGCCAGAATATGGTAAGAGCTTACGACAAGCTCGTCAAGCAACACGTCTTCCGGAAAGGCGAGTTGGTTCTTGTGCTCAGGCGACCCATCGTCGTGACGCACAAGACGAAGGGCAAGTTTGAGCAAAAGTGGGAAGGGCCATACGTCATCGAGCAAGTCTACAACGGGGGAGCATACCAGCTTGTCAATTCCCAGGGAGTCCGACCTATGCCCCCAATCAACGGAAGGTTTCTCAAGAAATATTGTTCTTAAAATTTTGCTTCTTTTGTTTTTTCATTGGGGAAACTTTTTCTGTGGGCTTTTTCGGATCCATGATGCATTATTCTTAGCATTTCATGGATATATCTAGTTTTCGCCAATTTTTACGGACTAAATCCAACAAAAAATGGCTTTCTCCTATCACATCATGTTGTTGATTGAAGTTTTGGCTACTCTAGGACTTGTTGGAGGGCGGCACAATGTGTCAAGTTGCAAGTGGAGCGGCTCCTACACCTACAATGCATGACGCGTACCAGGTGTATGTTTCCGGAGGCAGCGGAGATGATTACTTGGGCACTTCTGAGTATTGAGACCCCGCGCTCTTCATGTTTCCCGGCATGCCTCATGTTCACAGAGGATCGCACTCCAGGGAAGACCATAGGAAAAGATCATGTAGGGCTGCCTGACCCAACACAAGTTGTTTTGGTGCGTAGTCACATGGCAACCTTGGGGTGCGCTACTAGAATCCTAGATAAAGTTCTAGACGGTTTTTCCTAGTCCACAGAGGTGAACAGTTCCCTTCCAAGTTCCCAAGGTGGGTCCCAAAGAATCCTGGAAGAAGAACCCCCAAGAAGTTCGAGCCGAATGTAAAAAAGAAGTCCATGAAGTCCGCAGCCAATCAATCATCCGTGTGAGCAATCAAGATGACATTCCGAAAGTCCAAGAAGCAAATTCAAGAAAGAAAATCCCAATAGTCCAAGAAGCAATCAAGTGGTCCCAAGCAGTAAGGGACCCACTGGAAGGAAGCCGGAAGGTAGCTGTTCACCACCCCTCAATATGCATGAAGAAAATCGCCAAGCTGTTGTCCCAAAACCATTTACCCTAAACTTATCACACCCAAGTTGCTGGGCTCATGGGGCGTGTGCAGGGGGCATGTTGAGCTGTGGGGGCCCTCGGTAAGATGATGGGCTAGAGTATGAATTTTTGTTGCCTCTCGGAAGCATCCTGAAACATGGCGTCTTCAGACACGTACACCAAAGCTATTTAAGTTGTTGAGTTGCAATTGTTAAGGTCTTTCAACGGTTCCCAATGACAAGTCGTTCGGTAGTCTTCTCGGATATCACGCCTATAGCTGGTGTATAACGGGAAAGCCAACATTTTAAAAACCGCAAGTAAATTTTTTTTCTCCGTCACTTTGTCGACGATTTTCGTTTGGTGTTCCTAGTTGTGCTCCTCCAACATCTTTGCAGCCATGGAGAGGCACTCCCTGTCATCGTCGACGGCTTTCTGACAACAACCACTACATCAAACTACGTCCTGGGTGTTTGGGTGCGGCAATACCCATGTGTCCTTGACAACACCAATGACAGCCCGACAACCAATGGTCTACACCGACACGCATGATGGGTGCTGGAAGTCAACACCGGAGCTCATGAAGGTGGAGCCGATTTCTCCGCAACCCCGTCCAACAACAATGAAGCATGGGGGCAATGTAAACTCCTCGATTATTCATAAGGCCGATGGCATCCCGGCGCACCACCAGAATTATCACACCATAGATGGTGTGACGGTTCGCTCAACGAAGGGGAGCTATCAACAGTCTACCGGTGCCTTGCCTACATCAACGCAAAGAGGTCATGGGAGCAGTGCAACGCGCCAGTGCGGCCAGCGTGAATCTATGAAACCCTCCAATCTAGTCGGCTGGCACCGTAGCAGCTAGACGGTTGCGGCGAGATTGGTAAATTTTTGTTTTAGTTTTCAGGACAAGCCATGTTAGTTTGCCATGGAATGAAGACGAGACAGGGTTGCTTCATTAACTAGTATCATGCTTGTTATATGATCCAACGAGCTCCCGAAAGAACACAGTTGTGGATGGACATACCTACACTAAGACATGTTGTTACTAATCAATCATCTTCGGAATGGCGCACACCTCGTCATGGAGATGTGAACTCTGAACTGGTTCTTCAGGCTGCATATGAATCATGCGCCAAGAAAAGAGAGAGAAATATTCATCGAGTCAAGCTCGATTTGCTTCACACTCAAGCTCAACTCGACGAGGAGGCATTTGTTTGACGAGTTTTTGTGCACTATTGCATAAAATATATTTTTAATTGAGTTTTAACGCAGGCTAGATAAGCAATGGCAAGTCAAAATATAAAGCTCGCGTATGTACCTAAATACCACAGGTGTATTCAAACATCTCGTTAGTCCAAATGTACTAGATATGTTTTTTAACATTTTAGCATTGCATGCATTGCCAAGATTCCCATGCACGTACTAGTACATGCATGCAACACATTCTGGAGCAGGTCCTAGCCGGGCTGAACGCGGTTTAAAACCTGTACACCAGTGTATATGTATGTATATTCAAGTATCTGCAGCCATCCAACAACCTCGTAATTGGTATGTATTTGTATATCCTATATATACATACACTGTATGTATGTGTATTCAGTTATCTGCGGCCGGCCGGCAAGCACCCTCGTACATGTCTCCGTACCCACAATACGTGCCCATGAGGCAGTGATTCTTATGGATTTTATTTCATATTCATGCGTACATGGAAAGTGAATGAAAGGAAAGCCAACACATGCTTGTGCGGCAAGATACAGCGAGTTGGCAAGTCTTCGATTATTGGACGTGTATCAGTTTTGTTTCCTTTCTTTGTGCAGACTTGGGAATCAAGAAGAGAAAACTGCGGTCGTGTTCAGCGTTGGCACCAATCCAACATTCCCGGCTAGCTATATAAAGCAAAGCTGAGGAGGCAACGGGGGCACCAGAAAAACCAACCAGCCGCCGCGTCAAGAACAAGGAGGTAGACCCAGGAGGAGACGCGCCCGTGGCGGCGGAGAAGACGACGCGCCTAGCGAAGGAAACCAGAGGAGCGTGATCGCGCCCTCGCACACATGCCCATGGATGACGAGGATGCATGTTAAGCTCGGTGGATACACCAGCGACGACGACGATGGAGATCTTCAGGACATCCATATACATATATGCATCGTTATTACGCATGGTGGGTTCATGGTACGCATATGTTTTCTCTGATGTATCAGGTGCAATGGGGCGGCGCCACGCACCAAGCAGGCAGTCAAGACCTCACATACGCACGCACAAGACGAAGAGAAGACGAGGGCTCACGGGCGGGGACCAACCGGATGAAGAACAAGCTAGCCACACACGTCGGAGGCCAGGACCAGAACCTAGTGACGTGCCCCGGCGGCAGCGTCGAGGTGGAGAAGACGCGCCCCTAGCGGCAGCGTCATCGACGAAGATAGGCAGGAGGCATCACAGCTGATCAGAAGCGGCGGCCGAGATGAACGCGATGCATGCAGGAGGTGTTTCTCGCTGCAGGCATCAACTATGTTTTTGTTTCTTTGTTTTATCAGGTTTCAAAGAATGGATGCATTAGAAGGATGGAAGGGATGATCTAGCGCAAATCAAGCACCAAAGAGATGATGCATCCATCAAGCAGCAGGAGGACGGAGCCATCCAGGTGAGAAGGTGCCGCACAAAGAGAGCAAAAGAGGGAGACAGAGGTAGCCGGCGAGGCAAAAGCACCTCTCACAGGCTCCTGCACACAGAGAAGACGAGGAGACACGACCCTGGCGGCAGCGTCGAGAGGAGACGCGCCCCTGCTAGCAGCATCGAGAAGATTAGAGAGTGCGCCCATGCAGCGGCGCATGCGCCAAGGGGATGCAGGCATGCGGAAACGACATCCTCACACGGAAGCAAAGCAGTGACGAGCAGATGAAAGTGCCCGCGGGAGGACTTCTGGCGGTGCAATAATCTTGTTGTTTCTCTATGTGTTATTGCAGGATGGCCAAAGGACATGTTGAGTTCATGATGTACGTATGCATCACTACCGTCTTGCGTCGAGGCGAGAACACATCCATAAGAGCCAGCAACAAGCACACATCCGCAGGCTCCCGCACATGTAGAGAAGACGAGGAGACGTGCCCCTGGCCACAATGTCGAGGAGATTAGAGGGCGCGCCCATGCGATGGCGCGTACGCCAAGGGGACGCAGTGAAGGCATCCTCACATGGAAGCAGAGGATCGACAAGCAGATGAACGTGCCCGCAGGAGAACTTCCTTCAGTGCAATAATCTTTCTTTTTCTATGTGTTATCATCTATTTTGCAGAATGACCTCTGCATGACACGCGTAGCAGAGGTGGCTGAGGAAATGGAGCACTCTTCTCAGATTTGAGGAGGCGAACGACACGCCCAATGGAGGTGGCTGCGGACAAAGACGTGCTTTTCTCCAACAGGTGCTGTCAATGCAGCGGACAACATGCCCAACAGAGGTGGCCGCAGACGAAGAGGCGCTCTTCTCATACCAGGTGTCGACGAGGCGGCGGACGACGCGCCCGGCGGTGGTGGCCACGGACGAAGCGGCACTCTTTCTTGTACCAGATGCAATGAAGACGGCGGATGATGCAGGACAAGGAGACTGCAGCAACACCGTCGGGCCCATCACCAACATCGTCAACCCGGTACCATGGAGGATCATGGCTCAAAGCTCTCGCAAGAAGGACGTCACCAATGTATAACCAAACCTTTGTCGTGAAGGACAGAGGTGTGGAGCTCGCAGGACGACACCATCGATGTCTACCTCATCAAGATGGAGCCCGCGACCTGGAACCATGAAGAGGTCACACACCCCGGTACTGCCCGTAACACGAAGAAGATGGCGCTACACGCTATCATCCGTGACCCGGAGGAGAAGATGGTGACACACATTGGTCTCCGTGTCCCAAAGCCCATGGAGACGAGGTGTGATGGCGAGGAGGCGGCATGGCTTCACCAACATTAACTTTCAATGGCCCTATGAGGCGACATCCTTTGTCTTGATGGACCTCCGTAAAATCAGCGTCCAGCCGAGACAAGGTGCCAACTACACCGGCATTACCGATATGAGCGATCGTTGGTTTTACATCGACGCCAGTCTCGATAACAATACTCTCGTGAGGCGAACCCCTTGCGTACCCCGATGAAACTGCTACATCGTCAAGAAGTCCAAGAAGAGCAGGACCCATGCAACTTCAACACCGACTACATCAACACCGTCAAGACCGACGAGGCGCGACGGCGAGGGCGAACGTGGCCAGCACAAGGCCATGTATTGAGCAGCACGTGTGCCGACGAGGACACATGCTTTGTCGCCGCCCACACTACATAGACACCATCATCATCATGCATGGATAACGCGAAGCAAAGACGATGAAGATGACCACACGTCTTAATCGGAGGTATCTCGTGGAGCAACCCGCGGGAGTAATTAACCGGGAGCTTTTCGAGGCCCCGGGAATCAGGAGACCGCACATCGCCATAGTCAGGCAGGCCGTGCTAGTAGGCCATAGAGAGCAACCATTTTTACGGGATCTTGTAATTTTGTTCATCCAAAGAGATAAATGAAATATTTGTTTCCCGTATCACTTTTCTTTGTGTACTACGGTACACTGGCACGCCCGCATTTTTCTTTTTCCCCGGCACATGAGAGAAATCTATACTCCTTCTCTTCCCTTCTCCAGGAGTGCATTATAAGATTTTTCTCGTGTCAAACACATGATGCTAAATTTGGTAAAAGTGAGATTTGAGAGTCCTCAACTTCTAATAACATTGAACCTATTATCTCATATTTCAAGGAATTTGATTATGATAATTGTTCTTTAGAAGGTTGTATTTCCTTATCGCAATCCGTTGTTAATTCTCCTCATGCTTATAGTCAAAACAAAGCTTTTACCAAACATATCGTTGATGCCTTGATGCAATCTTATGATGAATAACTTAATTTGGAAGTTTCGATACCTAGAAAACTTAATGATGAGTGGGAACCAACTATAAAGATTAGAATTAAAGATTATGAGTGTTTTGCTTTGTGTGATTTGGGTGCTAGTGTTTCCACGATTCCGAAAACTTTATGTGATATTCTAGGTTTCCATGATCTTTATGATTGCGCTTTAAATTTGCACCTTGCGGATTCCACCATTAAAAAGCCAATGGGAAGGATCAATGACGTTCTCATTGTTGCAAATAGAAATTTGGTGCCCGTGGATTTTATCGTTCTTGATATAGATTGCAATCTTTCTTGCCCTATTATTCTTGGTAGACCTTTCCCTAGAACGATTGGTGCGATTATTGATATGAAGGAAGGAAATATTAGATTCCAATTTCCATTAAAGAAAGGAATGGAGCACTTTCCAAGAAATAAAGTCAAATTACCTTATGAATCTGTCATGTGGGCTACTTATGAATTTAGTGCCAAAGATGGCACTCGTTAGATCTATCTTCGCTTTTATGGCTAGCTAGGGGCGTTAAACGATAGCGCTAGTTGGGAGGCAACCCAATTTTCTTTATGATTTTTGTTTTTGCTCCTGTTTAGTAATAAATCTTGCATCTACCTTCTGTTTAGATGTGTTTTTATCTTTTAGTTAGTGTTTGTGCCAAGTAGAACCTATAGGATAACCTATGATGATAGTTGATTTGATTCTGCTGAAAAACAGAAAGTTTGCACGCACGAATATAATTTTTTTAAATCACATGAACGTGATTTTGCGTTGATTATTTTTGATTCTGTTCAATAAGCAAATTTTCCAGGACTTCCTATTTTGGTAGGATTTTTAGAGTTCCAGAAGTTTGCGTTACTTACAGATTGCTACAGTCTGTTCTGTTTTTGACAGATTCTGTTTTTCGTGTGTTGTTTGCTTATTTTGATGCATCTATGGCTAATAAAATAGTTTAAAAACCATAGAGAAGTTGGAATATAGTAGGTTTAACACCAAAATAAATAAATAATGAGTTCATTACATTACATTATGTGGTGGTTTTGTTTTCTTTCACTAACGGAGCTTATAAGATTTCCTGTTGAGTTTTGTGTTGTGAAGTTTTCATGTTTTGGGTAAAGCTTTTATGGACTATGGAATAAAGGGTGGAAAGAGCCTAAGCTTGGGGATGGCCAAGGCACCCCAAGATATTCAAGAATAGCCAAAAGCCTAAGCTTGGGGATGCTCCGGGAAATCATCCCCTCTTTCGTCTTTGTTCATTGGTAACTTTACTTGGAGCTATATTTTTATTCGCCACATGATATGTGTTTTGCTTGGAGCGTCATGTATTATATTAGTCTTTGCTTTTTAGTTTACCACAATCATCCTTGCTGTACACACCTTTTGGGAGAAGCCTATTTGATTAGAATTTGCTAGAATACTCTATGTGCTTCACTTATATCTTTTGAGCTTGATAGTTTTTGCTCTAGTGCTTCACTTATATCTTTTAGAGCAAGGTGGTGACTTATTTTTGTAGAAATTACTAGTCTCTCATGCTTCACTTATATTATTTTGAGAGTCTTTTAGAACAGCATGGTATTTGCTTTGGTTATAAAATTGGTCCTAGAATGGTAGGCATCCAAGTTGGGTATAATAAAAACTATCATAGGAAGTGAATTGGATGCTATGATCAATTTGATACTTGATAATTGTTTTGAGATATGGAGGTAGTGATATTAAAGTCATGCTAGTTGGGTGATTATGAATTTAAAGAATTCTTGTGTTCAAGTTAGCAAGTCCCGTAGCATGCACGTATGGTTAAAGTTGTGTAACAAATTTGAAACATGAAGTGTACCAGGCTTGTGCATCCTTATGAGTGGCGGTCGGGGACGAGCGATGGTCTTTTCCTACCAATCTATCCCCCTAGAAGCATAAACGTAGTACTTGATTTTTGATGACTTCTAAATTTTTGCAATAAGTATATGATTTCTTTTTACTAATTTTGAGTCCATGGATTATACGCACTTTTACCTTTCCGCCTTTGCTAGCCTCTTTGGTGCCGTGCATTGCCCTTTCTCACCTTGAGAGTTGGTGGAAACTTCGCCGGTGCATCCAAACCCCGTTATATGATACGCTCTATCACACATAAACCTCCATATATCTTCCTCAAAACAGCCACCATACCTACCTATTATGGCATTTCCATAGCCATTCCGAGATATATTGCCATGCAACGTTCCACCCTTCCGTTCATCATCATCATGACATACTTTACATTTGTCATATTGCCATTGCATGATCATGTAGTTGACATCGTATTTGTGGCAAAGCCACCATGCATTATTTTTCATACATGTCACTCTTGATTCATTGCACCATCCCGATACACCGCCGGAGGCATTCATATAGAGTCATATCTTGTTCTAGTTTCAAGTTGTAATTCTTATCTTGTAATCAATAGAAGTGTGATGATCATAATTATTAGAACATTGCCCAAATAAAAAAAGGAAAAAAAGAAGAAAGGCCAAAAAGAAAAAAAGAAAGGCCCAAACAAAAAAATAGAAAAAAAAAGAAAAAACAGAAAAACAGAGAAAATAAATAAAAAGGGCAATGTTACTATCTCTTTTTCCAGACTTGTGCTTCAAAGTAGCACCTTGTTCTTCATGTAGTGAGTCTCATATATTGTGCTTCAAGGTAGCACCATATTTTTCATATAGTGAGTCTCATAAGTTGTGTTTTTCATACTAGTGGGAATTTTTCATTATAGAACTTGGCTTGTATATTCCTACGATGGGCTTCCTCAAATGCCCTAGGTCTTCGTGAGCAAGCAAGTTGGATGCACACCCACTAGTTTTCTTTTTTTCAGCATTCATTTATAGCTCTAGTGCAAGTTGGATGCACACCCACTAGTTTCCCTACTCCTCATGTTGACATCAATTTTTTTTATTTTTTTTCAAAACTAGTAATGGCGCACCATGGGTGTGGTGCACCATTACTAGTTTAACTAGTAATGGCGCACCACCCCACGGTGCGCCATTACTAACTTGCCCCAACACCGAATGCACCCCCCCTCCCCGTGGATTGCCTTTTCAGTTTTAAAAAAAAAAAAGAAAATGATGGAAATGTCAAAAAAATAAAAGAAAATAAGTTTCCCATGTGATATGTGCTCTAGTTGTTGGGAAAATTTACAAATATGAATTTCGACTTTATTTGCAAAATCTCTATTGAAATGTGTAAAATGGGCATAACTTTTGCATACGAACTCGGATGAAAAAGTTTTTTATATGAAAAATCATCTACTCGAAAAGTTACATCCAAATCTGAAGTTAAGCATTTTCAAAATCCCCAAAAACCTAACAGAAAAAAAGTTACGGGGCTTTCAAGATCTAGAGGAAAAAAAATTCAAAAAATTTCAAACTTACTAGTGGCGCACCATACGAACTGGATGTGGTGCGCCACTAGTAACAGAAAAAACTAGTTTTGATTTTTTTTTAATTTTTTTCAAAAAATGATACGTAATATGACCGGGAAGTTTGAAATATTTTTCAAAATTTCATCATTGTCATGAACATGAACAAAGTCCTAGACATCAACAAGTGCCTGTGAAGTGAGCTGTTGCTGGGGTTGGATAGAACTCTGAAGTTAAGCATGCTTGGGCTGGAGTAGTGTGAGGATGGGTGACCTTTCGGGAAGTTTGACCACAGAGTGCGATTTGACCTGAGATTAAGCATATTGACCCGAGATTAAGCCATAGTGAACTGAGATTAAGAAAAATATGAAAGAAAAATTGAATTTTTTTAAAAAAAACTAAAAAAAATTGAAAAAAAATTGTTACTAATGGCGCACTTCTATGTGGTGCGCCATTAGTATACGAGATACTAATGGCGCACCGTGGGCTATTCTAATGGCGCACCGGCGGTGCGCCATTAGTATACCAGATACTAATGGCGCACCACAGGTGCACCATTAGTAAAAAATACTAGTGGTGTGGTACTAATGGCGCACCGGTAGTGCGCCATTAGTAGGCAAAACCGATGCGCCATTAGTAGGCCTTTTCCTAGTAGTGGTTGCCAGTTACGGTGCGAGGTCGGAGGCCGAGATATGCACGTTTCTCTCATACACGTATGCGCGTGTGTGCGAGGCGTTGACTCTAACTAAACCCGGGCGAGGCGTTGGCTCTAACTGAACCCGAGCGATTGCACTGTAGGCTACGCATTACAGAACCCGAGCGATCGATCGATGGCTGTTAACTGAATCCGATGGAGCGATTCCTTCGCTA